>NC_073691.1:124108878-124342145 GCF_029784155.1 Uranotaenia lowii
GACTTGACCGGGCCCTTTAAATTTTGTTTAATCAATTACCCGGTCAAGTCCGGGTAAAACCGGGCAATCCGGCTAGCTTAAAAAATTAGCTCAATAAATGTTAAAGTTGCCTTGATGCTGAAGCAAAAATGACAATTTTCGAAAATAGGTATACTCCATGCCGGCTTATTGCGTTCTTTTTCCTCACCCCATACAGAAGGTGACCAATTACATCCAAGTATCCATTTTACTGGTGCCACGTGAAAAGTACACTTGCAACGAAAATGGGCGCCAAAACTTCCTATAGAGAGGTGGATGAACATTAGTAAGCCTTGATTGCTTTTGGCGCCTTCCTACTCTGGGTGATTCGAATGGAAAAAAATGGAAATTGGGTGCCATGACTTTTATTTGATACGAATAAAAACTAAAAATTTATTTTCAAATTCCACAAAAACATTTTCGAAATTATCTCTCCGTTGTGTTATTCTTTGCGTAAAGACGAACACAACAAAAAAAATCGCATGCAAATCGGATGATCCAGTGAAGAGTTTTGCGTGTTCGCACATTTCTGTATGGGCTGTCTCTCTCCCTGTTTTATATATATAGATAATTAGGTATAACTTGCCAGTTTGACTGAATCAATAGAGACATTTCGTTCAGTAATTAATGCTTCAAAAGGTATATGTTTTTTTGGTGAAAATTACTTTATTCAAAATGCTATAACTTGTCAACCACTAATTCGAATTCCATAAACTTGGCCTTGTTTAATTACTTGCAGTGTCTAAGTACTTGACTAGTAAGTAGAACATTATTTTAATCTAAGTTCAAAGGGTCTTACTACTCTGTGTTAAGGATAAGTACATGCTAAAATGTCGAGGCAA
The DNA here is from genome assembly GCF_029784155.1 of Uranotaenia lowii. Classification (NCBI taxonomy): domain Eukaryota; kingdom Metazoa; phylum Arthropoda; class Insecta; order Diptera; family Culicidae; genus Uranotaenia; species Uranotaenia lowii. The sequence goes on from NC_073691.1 coordinate 124,109,739, forward strand.
CTTCTTTTGTAAAGTGGTTTAACTCATTTAAAAAACAATTGTTAAAATGCTAGGTATCCTAGGAGTTATAAACTGTTCGATCGTGTTATTATTTGTTAATTTTCAAAAGTTTATAAATATACAACACCTACACAATGCAATATCTCTTTTATAAGTAGGGATACATGCAAAAATATTAATTGCTGTAATCTTGAGATTCCAACGAATTTAATGATACATAATTCACTGTTTTTTTTTCTATAACTTATTTTGAAACATGGGTTTTAATAACAAAAAAAATATCAAAACGCGATAGCAGAAACCGATCCGGTTGGGTGGGCTGGCAGTTGAGGGAATAAATCATTTGAAAAGGTGGAGGATCAAAGCAACCCATAGGTCTGTCAGGTTCGCCCCACAAGAGGAAGACTTGCAGTGCGAACGAAACAGCCCTCTTTCGGATTTCAGTTTGCTGTAGATCTTCTCCACTGTCGCAGATGATCTGCCGACTATGTCAATGTTGTCGGCAAAGCAGATAAGTTGACTAGATTAGGTAAATCATGCCCTGCATTCCGCCCACAGCTCGTCAAAAGACGAGCGCCACGTCGAAGCCTTCTGCGCGATTCGAAAGAACTCCTCCTACACTCCTCTTCGAGCCAGTCGTTCTGTCGAGTTTGTTCCCCATGTCCTATGACGTGCTCTTTCGAATTTCTGATCTGATCCGCCTACTTAAAAATCAAGATTAAGGATTCATGTTCGGCATCGCTAACTGAAAAATTAGCGCCGCTAATTACATCGCTAACTCATACAAACTTCCAAAGTTAGCGATCGCTAATTAAATACGCTAAATGTGTCGAAAAAGTTATCGCTTTAAGCTTAAAGTGTTAATCGCTAACTGTTGACCAACATTAAGGCCAGAACAAATATCAAATTCTTCTTTAGTCACGCCCTTTTACAACTCCGCAAGGGGAAATAAATAAAGTTTCAAATATTTCATTAAAAATTAGATAAATTTATCGAATTTTCACAAAATTATATTAGCAAAACTAAAACTGTCAAAGATAGGAATGTCAAACAAATCTCTGTGTTCTACAAATAAAAACAACCAAATTTTCGAACAATTACAAGAGCAAACGAACAGAATGTGGAAGATGGGAGCTATTTTTTTTAAATTAAATTTTGGTAAAAAATTTACTCGTTTTATCGGTTTTGTGCAAAGGTTTTGTGTATGCAATTTCGCAGCAAACAATCTGTTGTTTAATTCATTCCATTTTGTTGTTTTGGCATTATTTTATACTATCCGCATTTTAAATCTTTAATCTGTTTTCCCCTTTTTCAAACTTGCAGGAGCATTGTTTAACGTGAACATTTATACAATTTCTATTTGAATTTAAACCGAAGGCTACATTGGGGATTTTATCTTATTTTTATATGAACTGATCTATAAATCTCTAAAAAAACTGTATTGTGAAAAGTAAATATCTCAGCCACTTGAAAACAAATGCTGATGAGGAGATGTTAAAATAGTTTTATACTGTTTAACACCGTTTATTGTTATCTTCTTCTATAAATGTTAAGAAAAGAAAGTACTAAAAGAGAGAAAAAATGACACTAAATACATCTTTTGTCGAGTACGCGTTCCTCCAATCAATCCAATTAAGCAATCGGAATGCTGTCCAATGTCACCTCAACTTGATTAATAAAAAAAGTTTATTCTATCACTAATAATTCGAGAGATTGATACAAATATATGGGAGTTAGCGATCTTCAGTTAGCGGAACTTTTTAATTCGCTAAAACAATCAAAACTTAGCGGCAAAATCAAACCGCTAACGAAAAGTTAGCGGGCTAACTAGCGAATAACGGAATAGCGCTTTTTTGCCGAACACTGGTCATTATTCTAAATTAATGTTTTTAAAATCCAGATTCGATTTCTAAGAATCAAGATTCAATTTTAAAGATTGAATGTGTCTTTTGCGCCTTGTAACATGCAAAAATTTTAAAAGCAGAGTATAAAAATTAAGATTCAAATCTCAATGATTCAAGATTCTAAGATTCGAAATTCAAAATTATTCAAGATACAATATTCAAAGTTACAGATTCAAGATTCATAATAGAAAATTCCCTTACGTACCTGTTTCTTCTGTAAAATTTTTGAAAAATGACTGACCTGAAAAGCAAGATTTAGGATTCATAATTCGAGTCGAGATTCATGAATGAGAATTCCAGAATAAAGATTCAATATTAAATATTGAAATGTGTCTTTTGCGGATTGTCTTGTGCAAAAAATTTTACATCAAACAATAAGAATTGATATTCGAGGATTCAATAATGAAGATTCAAAATGCAAAGATTCGAAATTCAAGATTCAAGTTTCAAGGTTCTAAGGATCAAAATTCAAGATTCGAGATTCAAGATTCAAGATTTAGTTTACAAGATTACAGATACAATAATAGACATTGACAATAAAAAGACTTAAGCATCAAAACTGCAATTGATTGATGGTTCTAGATATTCACCTTCTGTTATGCAAAAATATAAGTGAATAAAAAATTGACACTCCAGATTCAGAGTTCAGAATTCGATATTCAAGATTCTAAATTTAGAATTCAGGCTTCAAAAATCAAGATTATTGAATCAAAATTCAACGTTTAATGTTCAGGATTCATTATTTAAGACTCAATGTTCAAGAATCATTAATCAAGATTTAAGTTTGAAATAAATGAGTTATTTTTTTAAATTTCAAGATTCAAACGCTGCGTTCAGATTTCAGATTCGTTATTTAAATTCGCAAAAAATGGAACTTCTAGCATACAAAAATAATTTTCTGAAGAATCAAATATAAAAGAGACATGAATAACAATCACGATTTCAGCTTCTCTAGATGTATTTCCTGCATAAAGAGTCGAAAAATATTCATTGAACATATTTCACTTACTTCTAAACATCATCGTTCTTGGAATGCAAATGACGAAGGCTTCAAATGGTTTTATAATTCTACATTATCGTTCGGGTACTATCAGGCTTTTCATCTTTCGCCGTCCGCCGTCCGCCGTTTATATTGGGGTCCATATAACATCCAGCCTCCTGGGAGAGTGAATGAACCTACTATACATTGCTGCTACCAAACACTCATGAAAGTGATTAAAATTTATAGCATTTATCCAGTGGCGCGTATGTGTGCATGTGTGTGTAAATTGATGGAGGCCCTCTTTTTAGCCTTTGCCGTGTCCTCTAATGGCACTGATGCTGGGTCCGCACGTTTAAATTAATAATGTAGGAGCTAAAAATACTTTTTACACCTTCTCGGTTTGCACTTATCTTTCCAAAAATACGCCTTATACCCACCAACCATCATGTTGTGTCAATTTTGAAAAAAAATGGCTATCAAGGATTGCATTTGTAATTTCAATGGCTTCCAATTGTCTAAAACACATGGGACGTTAATGCTTGAAAGAGCTCGAAACACTTGGCGCTGCTCCTTTTTTATGATGCTGCGGAGTCCTGTCCATTCGCAAATTTTTAACACCGTTAACCACACATCAGCAGTATAGTAATGGTTTGGAAAAGATGTTTTTGAATGCTAATCTGGTAATAACAAAAGCGTTAAACGTTACGGTTTCGTTTAAGTGCAAGTATGCAATCACTAAAACGATAGTCAGGTTTTTGTAACCATTTATAACCAACTTTATCATCCATCGTTTCTATTCAAATGAAATTTTTCTCAAAATTTCATCTGTTTCATACCATTTCATTTTATCACTCAAGCGTTCATCATAAAAGCATTCAATCATTATGATATATCTAACTCAATCAATTTTCTATTTCATTTTTATGTTGTCCATTCTTTAATTCCGATTTTTAGATTCAAAGTCGGACATCTTTCCGTTATAATTAAAACATAACAGCTGGAACATTTTAAAAATGAACTAGTTTATAAGCCTACTTTCAGATACACCCCAGCTTTCTTAAACTCGTATAAATCAATTTTTCCTACGCAGTTCATACTTTTGATCAGCAAAGAAAAAGTAACTCCTAATTGACCTATCCAATCCCCTTTTTTGACTTATGTCTCAATTTATTATGTACATTACTAGCTGAAAATTAGGATCTCAGTTGATTTGTTTTTGCAGTCCTTTTTGTCCCATTAAACCTCGATGCTTAAACTTTTTCTTAGTCCTGTCCATTGAAATATGAAATCCACGTCGGCTGTCGGTGCCTTTCAGTGGAAACTTTTTTCTAATTTTCATCAGTTGCTGTGAAGTACGGATGTTGCATGGCCTGAAAACGAGAAGAAATTTTACTACTTTAAATTCTCAAAAAAAAGAAAATTATTAAAAATAAATCATATTATATGGAAGTACATAATGTCACTAATGCTATTTCTGTTTAGTAAGTTTATGTTTGAAAAAAAAAAAAATACCTCAGTTGCTGTTAATCGCCTCGCTGGATTATATTGCACCAACTCGTCCACTAACCCAATTTCATTACTGGCAGTACAGCTGGGGAAAATGTCCTCCCAGTGTTCACCTTTGGCATTAGGGAATCGAATTTTGTTGTAATCCGGCAAACTGCGTACTTCTGGCCACTCCTTGAGGTTTGGTGTGCCTAACGTTCGTACCACCAGAGCCAGCTGCTCGATGTCGGTCCCACCGGAAAACAACGGCACGCCCCTTAACATTTCCGCAAACACACAGCCGGCAGCCCACATGTCGATCGAAGGACCGTACGTTTGACAACCCCACAAGATTTCCGGAGCTCGGTACCATCTGGTGGCAACCTGGGGGGAGTAGACCTTTTCCGGGTCCTGGTCGTTGAATAATCGGGCCAAACCGAAATCTGCAATTTTTAGCACATCCTTTGAATCGATCAGCAAGTTGGCAGGTTTTATATCCCGATGCATTATTCTGAGCTCGTGTAGATATTTCAAACCATTCAGCAACATTGCCATGTAGCGTCGGATTTCTGCTCGGGATAGCGGATGATCTTCGTCTTTCATTTTGCTGTACAATGTGTGAGGCATGTACTCGAACACCAGAGACATGCCCGACAAATCCGGATACATATCCAGAAGAGTTAAGATCTGGAAATTCAAAATATATATTCATGAACGAATAAAAAAAAATAATTCAAGCAAAACCTACGTTCTCGCATTGCGAGTTCTGCAAAACTTTGATTTCGCGGATTGTGTTCGGTGCCAGAGCTCCGTGTTTGGTGCGCAGCGAAAGCTTCTTAATGGCCACTATTTTATCGTCATTGTTTAAATCTCGCGCCTTCACGACAACCCCATGTACGCCTTCACCGATCCGGCCAAGTAGTTGGTACCTTGGAGGCATGTAGTCATCCATGATCAACATGAGGGATTAGTGAGATTTGATTGACCAAAAATTGACAAAAATCTATCTGCTAAATAATTGTGTTGCGAGAAGAGTTTCTTGTTATCTTTACTGTAGCAACAATTTTGACATCGTTATGTTTGATTCGGCAGTATCCATGGCAATGGCGCATGAACGTTGGCCATGCTATTTGTTTTATAACATTGGCAGAGTGGCAAACGTTTTCTTCATAAACAAACCACATCGTTATTCGATATGATGCAAATAAATATTATGTGTATAGCACCAAACCGAATAGCGACAGTACACGGAAAATAATAAAAAGGTAAAATTTACCGAGTTAGCAAAGGTGGACGCTCGTGAAAGCCAAAAAGGTAACTTCTACCTCTTCGAGGTGAAACTCACCTCACAGTGAGGTAAAATTTACCTGAATCGAGGTTGGAAAAAAGGTACAATTCACCGAGAAAAAAGATGAATCCAACAAAGGTAAATCTTACCTCGTAGCGAGGTGAAGTTGACCTGAATTGAGCTCGATTTAAAAGTATAATTCACCTAGAAAAAAGGTAAATCCAAATAAGGTAAAACTTACCTCATAGCGAGGTGTAATTGACCTGGATTGAGCTAAACAAAACGGTACAATTCTTCTAAAAAAAAAAGTAACTATTCGCCGAACCCGTTCATTGAGGTTGAGCTGTTTTGTCATTCTAGGAACAAGTTTTGCTTTGTGCCTAATATGTGAAAATCGGAATAGAATGGTAAGTGTTCTTAAATATCATTTAGTTGTGCTGGTTCTCGTCATAATACTATTGATTTTGTTTCAGATCGGCCCATAGAGCTTTGAGGTGTGTTCCACGTCATCCTCCAGCCGGAAAAGCCGAACCTGACCGGATTAGTCGAACGGAGGAGGCCATGAATGTACGCAACGCAGGTGGATTCAGCGGCCATAGCGGCTCAGAAGAACGCGAAGCCGAATTACCAGTCCCTATCTATCCCCAATAAATATTTTTGAAAGAATTTTGTATTTTTTTAATTCTTATTGAAGAAAACAATCAAACCAACTAGCATTTACCTTTTAAATCAGTAAATGGGAAAACGGTATTATTTACTATTTTGCTAGGTGAATGCGAAAAAGGTAAAATTTACCTTTTTGCTAGGTAAATTGAAAAAAGGTAAAATTTACCTTTTTGCTAGGTGAATGAAAAAAAGGTAAAATTTACCTCGAAAGTGGGGTGGAAAAAATTCACCTCGCAAAAAGGTAAATTTTACCTTTTTTTTATTTTCCGTGTAGGACTAGCGACGCTTTTTTACTAGCGAGATTCCTGTCATTCGCAGGTTTGTTTTTCTTTTTTCAGTTCAGTAGGCGATTTCGATGTAGTACTCGAACATTGTTTATGTTATTCACTGTACATTTTCCTTAGGCCATCATTCGCATGCTTCAAGTCTCCTAGGAAACTCGCGCTGCGTCGTTGTTATTTTCAACGTCGCGACGTATGTGGCGTGTCGCTAGTAGGCAAAGATGCTATTATGTGTATAGCACCAAACCGAATAGCGACAGTAGGACTAGCGACGCTTTTTTACTAGCGAGATTTCTGTCATTCGCAGGTTTGTTTATCTTTTTTCAGTCCAGTAGGCGATTTTGATATAGTACTCGAACATTGTTTATGTTGTTATACTGTACATTTTCCTTAGGCCATCAATCGCATGCTCCAGGTCTCCTAGGAAACTTGCGGTGCGTCGTTATTATTTTCAACGTCGCGACGTATGCGACGTGTCGCTAGTAGGCAAAGCTGCTATGATTATTAGCGCTTATATTTTGGATTTTTTCTGCATGCATAATAAATATGATTATTAGCGCTCATATTTTGGATTTTTTCTGCATGCATTATATATTTATGGTTGCTACACTCACCCTCATGCTCACCCCTAAGAGCAAGTTCACTGGTGTTGGGATAAAGTGGTAGAAATATTGACATTTTGAAAATTGTCCTATGCAAAAATGTTTTCAAGATCTTGGGGCGTTGTATTTCTTTACAACACTGTTTCTATTTCAGCCGTATGTGATAGAAATATTGCTATTTTTGCATCACAGCATGCGTAGGGCTAAGTGGGGTAATTATGAACAAGGGGTAATTCCGAACAAACGCTGTAAGCGCCGTTAGGGTCATAGTAGGGTCTCAAAACTGATCAAATGTGATAGTCTGTCATTCTGTTGATAAGTTACAGCAATAACTTGCAAACCTAACTGTATAAATTTTGTAGTTACAGTTATTACCAAAATTCATGTCTCTGAGAAACGAAAATCGTTTTGAGACGTGTCTTATCAATTGACTCCTTCGTCAATTTGAATGTAGATAAAATGTTGTTTTTAAAAGTTTTGAGTTTAGTAATTGATGCTCCATGCGGTGTCATAAGATTTAGTGTTGAAAAAAAATTCCATCCACGCACAAAAAAGTGTTCATATTTACCCCATATTTTTCAAGATACGGGGTAATTATGAACACGTTTTTTTTCTGAGCAGTGGTTCATGATTAAAATTCACTTTTTACCGTCAAAATTATGATAACCATTCAAATCTTGAAAATAAGCCAATAAAATTAATTTATAAGTTTTTTAGAACTGTGAGTCTGTGATAATATGAAAAGATGCCTCCCACCTATGTAAAACTTAAAATAGCCCATGACTTTTCAACAGCAAATTATAAAAATCAACAAATCTCACTACAATGCACTGTTTAGAGGTGGTTTCAATCTAGGAATATGGCCAATATCAAAAGTCATCACGTAACCAAAATCGTAACAGTGTTCATAATTACCCCATAGACAAGGGGTAATTATGAACAAACGGGGTAATTATGAACAAACGTTTTACGCCCACAAGCTGAAACTTAAAAATTAGAAAAAAAAAAATCCTAAAATGAAGAAGGGACTAGTCATTCATTTTTGGTTACTTCCTAGAATTTAAACCTTAAAGAGCTACTTGTTTGAGCTGATGGTATAAAGAACTGAGTAATTTTGTTCATAATTACCCCACCTAGCCCTAACTACACCACGTGTTGTTAAAAAACTTGAAGGCCACAGATCTTGAAAATGTTTCCGCATGGCAAAATTTTCAAAATGTGCTAAAAGTCACAAAATTTCTACCACTTTTTACCAACATCAGTGAACTTGCTCTAAGAAAGTTGATTACTTCAAGATTTCCAAAGATGAGCAGCAAGCGAGTACATGGTTACGATCGCATCGCCGATCTTCTAAATCAAAGGAAGGTGGATGAAAAATCATTAACATTCAGGCTAGTGAATGAATGTTTCTATCCTTGTGACTTTACTCCTCTTTTTTCCCGTGTCTTACATGTCAGAAAAAATCGACTAAGCCCGAGCAGACTTTTATCACAGAGAACTTTTATGTCCAAATCGATAACAAATTGAGACCAAAATGTGCTGTGAACAGCAAACAGTAAGCAAAATTTGCTGTTGATTTTTTTGCGACAGCAAAATTAGGCATAACAAAGGTATCAAAACTTTTGATTTGACAGCTAACTAAGACCAAATTTAAATATCAACAGCAAACTGCAAGCAAAATTTGGTATGAAATTAAATTGACAATAAAACTAGGCATAATTCATTCAACTAGGCATTGAAAAACAAATTTACGTGATTAACGGTTTATGAAATATATTAAAATAATATGCTTAAAAGAATTAATAGCAAAATCTTCGATTAAAATTATTGTCTTAATTTGACTTGATATTCAAATAAAACTGTACATACATTTTTGAGTTCTTTTAAATTCGTTCTAAAGCGTGAATTAAAATCATTTTAGAATGATTCCTTTTGTGGCGTATAAATAACAAATTTTGCTATCACGCTCCGATAGTCAAATATGATTTTACTTTGGTTTACTTAAAGTGCTACACATAAGAAAATGCAAAGAAAAATATACACGGAGAGCAAAGCAATGCAAAAATTTGGCTAAATTGACTCCATAACTATAGCTCGTTTTGTTCTCGTTTCGTTAAAATTTAGAAAGCATTATATTACCAAATTTTGCTATCATCTAAAATTTTGTGATGCCTTGAAAAAGCATCATTTTGCTCTCCAAGCTGTCGAAAAACAAGGTGTAATTCGGGTCTCAGTTTTAGCAAAATTAGGTATCGCTTTGCTAACCAAGTATGATTTTTTTTTGCTCTCATTTTTGCTGTGTAGCATCTTATGTAAAGCGAAATGAAAGCAAGTTCGGCTCTCAGGACGTGATAGCAAAATTTGCTGTAACTTTGTTATAAAAGTCTGCTCGGGAGTGCTTCGTTTGTACTATTGACGTCAGTGAATTTCATTTCAACCACATGAAGATATCTTAAATAAGTATTCATAACAACTAGAAATTCTTCTGAACCACAGTCGTTAAATTAAAAAAAAATCTATTTGAAGGATTTCCCAGGGTCCTTTGGGTAACTCATGGTTACCCAATGGAATTGGTTGATTTTTTTTCGACAGACGAAAACAAGTCTCGCATCATTTTACAAACATTTCTACTTGTTTCGCCATTCCTGGCCACCAGAAATAGTCTCGTACAATTTTTTCTTTGATGATGCCTCTAAATATGTGCCCTTGGTGTGCTGATTGTAAATCTTTATCTCGAAGTGCAATAGGTAAAATAAGTCGATCCGAGTGAAAAACTAATGTTCCAAGAACCTTCAAATGTTTTGATTCCAATTCATACCTTTTAAGCTTTCTGTCCCAATGGTTTGTTTTGATAGCTGATCTGAGTTCGTCTAATTCCACATCATCTTGTTCAGTTTGTTTTTCTATTTCCTTCCAAGTAAGCTCAATTGATCCCGTGTCCAGGATTTTGTTTTGCCGGAGTCAGTGCTTTAGAAGAACATGCAATTATTCTCGGCTTACAATCCTTGTCATATTGCACCAGAACAGCCCCAAGGCCATGAGGAGATGCTTCTAAAAACAATTCAGTTTCATTTTGTCTGTTAAAATATCCTTGAGTTTTGATGGTATTCCATGAACAGTTTATTAATTCATTGAAATCATTATCAATCTTTTGATTCCAATAAAACGTATCTGCTTTTGCTAGCTCTCGTAGATGTTTCGTTTTATCCGCTCTTAGCGGAATAAATCTTTCTAAGAACGTGATTAATCCTAAGAAACTTCTGATTGTGATTCTGGTTGGCGAAAGTTCTTCATTGCACTGATTTTTTCGTCCTCAACTTGCCAGCCTTTGGGGGTAAAGTTAATCCAAGGAACTTAACGTTCTGCTGTCCGCATTTAGCTAAATTTAGTGCTACGTTATGTTCTTCTTTGTGTGATATATATTAAGCCTATTTGACTATTTGTCCGGTAGCGTGTATAAACAGGAGCTATGCCTTGGGGCGCATGAGTGCAAGTGAGTGTTTGTCTCTAAGTCAACGGTCATTGTACAGTCAACCTTGCTGAAGGTAAGTCTTGTGTCGCATAGCCGTATGTTGGGTGATTCCATGTAATTAGTAGAACCTCATATTGGCGACCGTGGCAGGTTTACAAATTAAAATACAAAAGAACTTTTCCCTCGAAGGAATCACCCAACATGCAGCAGGTAGTTTGATTCTTGCAAGAATTTAGAAAGCACAGTGTTAGTGCTCCATTGATTTTTCCATCGTGTTACGAGGAATACAAAATGGCGGATTGAAGAGGTAGCGAAGAAGGACGAGCAGTTCAGAAAGTGAATTTTGTTTTTCATAGCTCTGGTGGAGCACAAAACAGAAAAAACAAGCTCGGGACGAGCATGCAAGTGTATTTGGGACTTGACTGGAAAAATGGCTTGGGATAAGCTCGAATAGTGGAAGTAGTCGTATAGCTCGGGACGAGCACAAATAGTGAGAACTAGCTCGGGACGAGCACGAATAGTGAAAACTAGCTCGGGACGAGCACAAATAGTAAGAACTAGCTCGGGACGAACTCGAATAGTGAGAACTAGCTCGGGACGAGCACAAATAGTGAGAACTAGCTCAGGACGAGCACGGATAGTAAATATCAGCTTGGGACTAGCGTGGCTAGTGAACATTAGCTCGGGACGAGCACGGATATGATAGCTTGGGACGAGCGCATCTAATAGAAATTCTAAATACTAGGGACAAATTGTTAGTAACTTTCTTCAAAGTTCAGGACGAGAATAAATTAACAGTAAAAGAGTGGTTCAAAAGCTCCGGACGAGTTTAAGTTGATAAGTTTTGTAAAAAAAAAAGAAAGAACAAGCAGAGCGAATAAACTTTTTTATTTTTGACATAACGGCGTACAAATAATTAGTTGTTGATAACTTAATACTGATTTCAAAAACACTATTCGAAAAAGCTAAAGTTGTTTTTTTTTGCATCTGTTTGTTTTGCAGACGTATTGTTATTTTACCACTTTAAAATGTCCAACACAGGAAAATATGTTCGGGCCCCCGCTTATGAAAGCGAGGAGGAGAGTATAAACGAACTGGAATGCGGCGATGTTTTTAGCCCAGGGAGATTTGTCCGATTGAACCCATCTAACGAGGACTTCGGTGACGTTGATGCACAAGAAAATGACCCCTATGCAGATTACTACAGGACTGTAGATCCGGATCAAGAAACTCGGGAACTGCGGCAAAAGGTGCAGGAACTGGAGAAGACTATTGCTGAATTGTCTGGGGCCAAGACATCTGATCCTGAACATGATCGTAATCCTCCATCTACATCAGCTCCTAATTGTAGTAGTCTAACGGTACCTTCTCTGGTTCCAGGAACAACAGCAACCGTTTCATCTTGCGATATTAGTGCACCAAGCATCAGATGGGACAACATGAAACCATTTCCAAGTGGTGTGCCCGCCAATAAAATGTGGGAGACTTGGACCAAGTATTTTGAAAATTTTGAGATTGCGGCATCGTTGTCCAATGCTCACGACCCGGTGAAGAGATCACAACTCCTGTTTTTATCGATTGGTGACGAGCTTCAAGGTATCATCCGGGCAGCGAAATTGCGACCTGTTACAAACGAGCCCGATTGCTACGCGGTCTTCGTCAAGAACATTGAGGATTACTTGAAAGCGCTAACAGACACGTCGGCCGAGCATGACATGTTTTCTTCGATGCATCAAGAAAAAGGGGAATCGGCAGTCAGCTTCCACTCCAGGTTATTTTGAGTACTGTTCTGAAAAGAAAACATATTTTAAATCTTACATTCTATTTAGGTTGATGGAGAAAGTTTGGCTTTGCGGATACAGTCCAGCCGACCAGGATCGTTTTGTTAGGACACAACTCTTAAAAGGATTAAGGAATCGTGATCTCGCCAAGGCAGCCAGGACGTATGGGCATGACACGAATTTTATAGTTCAGTCGGCAGCGCGGGATGAAGCTTTGCTTCCCGAGTCTTCATCGGTTAACGCAGATGATAAAACGTCCATCATGGCGGTAGCTCAAAGGTTTTACCGATGCCTCACCCAACGCCCTTGGAGCAGTGTTAGTACAAGAAGAAGATGGTCGAGCTTCTCGGATAATTAGTTTTGCGTCAAAGGCTTTAACGACAACCGAGAAAAAGTACGCACAAAATCAGCGGGAAGCTTTGGCGGCTGTATGGGCGGTCGAGCACTTCGCTTACTTCTTGTTAGGTAGGCATTTTACCTTGCGGACTGATGCAAAGGGCATCACGTTTATACTTAATCGGTCCCGAGAAACGGCGAAGCGGGCTTTAACAAGAGCTGATGGCTGGGCGTTAAGGCTAAGCCCATACAGCTATGACGTGGAGTTCATTCGGGGTTGCGAAAATATTGCGGATCCATCTTCTCGACTGTATACTGGTAATGATGACGCTTTCAACGAAGAAAATAGCCCATGGGAAATCGCACATCTCGAGGCGAATGCTGTGCAGTTTTTGACTGATGCCGAAATTAAGGAGCGAACTGCGTGTGATAGTACTCTCCAGCGGGTGCTAGACTCCTTGGAGTCAGGAATTTGGCCAAAAGACCTAAACAGATTCAATGCTGTTTCAACTGACCTGACTGCTAAAGAAGGTATGCTTGTGAAAAAGGGATGCGTAGTTGTTCCCGAAGACTTACGAGAAAAAACATTAGCGATAGCTCATAGCGGGCATCCAATGACGGCAAAATTGAAAAGCATCTTACGCAAGAGTGTTTGGTGGCCTGGAATATCCGCGGATGCTGAACGATGGGTGGAATCTTGCATTCATTGCGCTGCCAACGGAAAACCACAAAGTCATACTCCCATGCTCCGTGTGTTTGCTCCGTGTGTTTGCTCCGAAAACGGTATGGGAAATCATAGCCATGGATTTTAACGGACCATATTTGAAGTTCGGAGGAATATACATCTTGGTTATAATTGACTTGAGATCTCGTTATGCTATAGCGCGACCAGTGAAGTCAACCGCATTCGAATTTACAAGAAAAATTTTGGATGATTTGTTTGAAAGAGAAGGTTTCCCTAATTCTATCAAAACTGATAACGGGCCCCCTTTTAACGGCGAACAATATGGGCAATATTGTACAGATCGTGGTATCAACACTATTTTTTCTGCACCATTCTTTCCTCAACAAAACGGGTTGGTGGAAAGCTTTATGAAGATGGTAAACAAAGCAATGTCTACAGCTGTTTCAAGTGGTAATAGCTACACTGAAGAACTCCAAAATGCTGTCCAAGCATACAATGCCGGGACTCACTCCGTGATTAAAGTTTCTCCGGAAGAAGTGATGATGGGCCGTAGAATTAAGCGTGGATTGCCTTTGCTTGAGCGTGGAAAGGCTGATCACAACGATCATCTATTAGATAAAAGGGACCGTGAAACAAAATTGAAAAGCAAAGCTCTCGAAGATGCGCGGCGTGGTGCAAAGGAAAGTAAAGTAAAACCGGGCGACACCGTCATTCTAGAGCGTCAAACTAAAGGAAAAGGTGATTCGAGATTCAATGTGAAACGCTTCACGGTAGTCCAGGAGAAAAATGGAACTTTGCTTCTCGTTGACGATCAGGGTCATACATTAAAGCGGCACATTTCACAAACAAAGAAAGTGCACCCTTGGAGGGAAAATATTTCAAATCAACAAGTTGTAAAAGAAACTTCTAGGCGCCCAGAAAGAACAACCAAAACTCCATCATATCTGAATGACTATGTTCATCTAGCAGAAAAAGATTTTTTGTAAAATGCCAACGTTTTGAACAACAAGTAATAAAGTAATTCATTTCTTCATTTATGTAAAAAAAAAAATCTTTTATTTCCTGGGAGAAGGGGGAAGATGTGTGATATATATTAAGCCTATTTGACTATTTGTCCGGTAGCGTGTATAAACAGGAGCTATGCCTTGGGGCGCATGAGTGCAAGTGAGTGTTTGTCTCTAAGTCAACGGTCATTGTACAGTCAACCTTGCTGAAGGTAAGTCTTGTGTCGCATAGCCGTATGTTGGGTGATTCCATGTAATTAGTAGAACCTCATATTCTTATTTATCCATGATGTGCCTAAATCATAAGTCGTGTTCTTCTTTCGTTTTACCAAGTACAAGTATATCGTCCAGATAATTCAAGACCCCTTTGCAGCCTGTTAAAACACTGTCTGCATCACCTCTTGGAAAATGTCTGGGGCGTTTGTTAGTCCAAAGGTCAAACGACAGCACATATGAAGAGCTTCGCCAGCATTGTCGACATTTTTCATCCAATACTTTGTGCAAGAAGGCATTATTAATGTCAATTGTTCAGAAATATTTGGCATCAGTCGAATATCGTAGTTTCCTTTAGGGATTACCAGCAGAGAGGAACAAAAGCTTTTATCCATTACTGCATCAACTTTTTCAATGATACCTGAATCCAGTATTTTTTCAACTTTTTTTTAGCAATGCTGCTCGTAATCGCCACGTTGATTCATTACTTTGTACTGGTACGTCTAATCCCACTTCCAGAAGACTGTATCTGACGGATGTATTAAATCCAAGTAAGGATCATGAGTCTTGTAGAACATAATTTTTTTCAATTGTGACAGGTCTGTCATTTGACACAAAAACTTCAGTACAAAAGGTAGCTATGACATCAATGTTTCGGATGCGTATGTTCGCAAAGTTTCGTCAGAACCATATGTTGCTCAGTTCATACAATTGTTCTTTTATTTTTCCACTGTTAAGCATGTTGTCAAACGTCACAGTTGTTACAGTATTTACTTGAGCCCCTGAGTCAATGAAGTAAGATACTGGTATTCCCGCGACTTGCCCACAATATTCGTTTCGAGAAGAACTATTACATACTTTCCTATGATGTAATGTTTGCATCCTGAAAAATGAAATTTTAATCCTTAATTTGTTTGAAAAAATATTTTATTTATCAATTTTCCATCACCTCTTCATCTAAACTTTCTTCATATTGTTATATGCAAGCAATTTTTTAAGGTAGTTCCTCTTCGGTTTCATCTCGTAATCTCTTTCTGGAGTCCATCCTTTTTTGTCTGCATGCTCTTCGAATGTGTCCCAAATTATTGCAAACATGGCAAACTTCAGTCCTGTATTCGCAATCATCTGGCAAATGGTACTGGCTCAAGAATCTCCAACTAGCTTTCGGGAAGCTGTTCTTTCATGCCACAAGTTGTGTGTGTCCGTCCCGTCCTCGTCCGTTGAAGAAACCTCGTCCATTTTGGCCACGACGATGGTTCCAGTTATTTTGTCTCATTTAGAATGGGAACTGTTACTACATTTTACTTGTGCTATCTTTGGTACTCTTCGCCATTTTCCAGTTCCATCTCCCGGATTCACACTTGGTCAATGTATTGACCTAATGTTCCACCTTCAGTGCGCACTCGATACTCCATTGTCGTAATCCTGCTGTCTTTAGACCCTCTGGTAATGGTGCGTGAAATGGCTTCGAACTCTTCCTTTGGTACATTAAAACTGCAGAGTTTGAATGCTTATATGACTCGTCAGTTTTCTGTACCATGTTAGAAAGTTTCATTTTTGCGACAAAGAATATGCAGTCGAGTTAAAATAATTATCCAATCGTGCTAAAGCGTTGGAGAATAATTCGACTTTGTCATCAGGCATGCCTTGCTGCGCTGACGTGCTGTTTAACAGGTCCAACAATTGGGAACCTGCTGTCATCCTTAAAACATTAATTTTTATGTTTTCATCGCTTGTTCGAGTTGTCGTAACCCGCGATGTCACTTTCGAAGAAACACCACCAAAACTTCACCGAGAATAATCGCTCCGAAAAAACCGAACGTCTTTCCGTTCCAAAATTAATCAACAGAATAATCATTTTTTCTTCTTTTTTTTAAACGTTTCATGTGACCCTTGCACGCTAACGATTTTTCCAGTTCATGTTTGTGTTTGTGTAACGCTCGCACGCTACCGAATTTTCAACTATTTTTGGAATTGAAATAAACTTTAAATTTAAACTTGAGTAAACAAGTTGCTAACAAGAAATGTTTTAATATTTACTTCGTTTCTAACTTCATAGTAAAGCGTTCAACTGTATCTATTTGCTCAGTTCTATTCACTACATTACCTTTCGTCTCTACGGTGGGGGCAGTTTTTACAAAAAAATATATTTCTTTTAAACAAACTTATCAAGTTATTACATTCCAACCGCTCAGTTATTTCCTTTTCTAGACAAAACAATCAGCTTCCTTGTCCTATCTAAATGAACTGACTTCTGAACTTTCTTCAAAAAATGCTAAATTTAGAAGCACTCTTATTAAAAAAAATTAGTCATGTTACGATTAAATATCTGTCTTTTTTCCACGTCTCCATGTTATTAACTTTTCATTTGTTGTTGATTTTTTCAGTAAATTCTGTGTTCATATTCATTTTTTGTAAAATAACTCCTTTGCCACTGAAAGTTGTTTGAAATGTTTTGATAATAATAAAATGAAATGTTTCCCGTTTGACCAACGTTGAGAAATTTTAACTTCAGTAATATTAGTTCTATTCCCGTCTCGGTGGAGAGAGCGAGTTTCGAAAAGAAACTTTTGGAACATGAAACACCTGACAGACATGTTTCCAGAATATAAACGCTGTAGCCGAAATTAGGAAAAATATAATTCTTGCAAAGTTCTATGAATATTCACTTAAATACCATAGGTACAACTTTTTAACAATTTCAAAACTCGCCGAAAAAAAATCGAAAAATTCATTCACACCCTACCGCGGAAATAAAAAAAACCCGAAAAAGTACTTCGTTTACTGAACAACTTAACATGAAAAATAAACTACGTACGGTTTTAATTTTATCTAAAATAGAAGCACTCTCAATATGGTTTCAGAAGTATGTAAACTCATCGTTCATTCGAAAGCAAAAATTTTCCAGTTTTATTCACCAAGTTTTTTCTTAAATATTCTTTCATATGTCCGCCTCACAAGCCTCCTTTCTCTAAGCTGACTCAAGACTTATTAATCTTATATTCGAAGGCTCTCATCCAAGCAAAACACTCAATTTCTATTTCGTTTAAATCTTCATCTCCACCCACATTTACATTTCCCCATTTTTTATCTTTTTTCTATCGATCACATTATAATCCTCTTCATTTCATCATTCATGTATTTTCAAGTTTTTATCTTTTTCTGTTGATTTCATTCTAATTTTAATCTTGGTATCGATTATTCCTTAATTTTTTTTTTTTTAATTTGAATTCATAATAATTCCTATATTTTATAATACCTTCAATCTTTGTTTATTTTCCTTCTCTTTCGAAAATTCAACACTGAATTTTTCAACTTTTCTCACTCTTTTACTGTTACCTTCTGTCCCCAACTTTCTCCACAATTTTCCAACTTTTACTTGTAGTATTCTCCGTGCTTCTTCTGTTTCTTTGTTTGGATTTTTGTTTCATTTTTCTATTATTTTATAGTTTCTATCTGTTCCTCTTTGTTTATTCACACTTACTTCTCCATTCTCCTTTCCTTACCTATGATTATCGTTTTCAATTCAATAAAATTTTCAATAATTTTCTTATTTTAATCTTAGTATCGATTATTCCTTCATTGTTTTTTTTTGAATCCATAATAATTCCTATCATTTTTTTAATACCTTCAGTCTTTGTTTATTTTTCTTCTCTCCCTTTTATTTTGATATCGATACTTGATACAAACAGACAAGATGGCTTACTACGAGGTTAAAGTTAAATTTCATTGAATTTCTATAGAAGGTATACACGAGACAAAACTTTAAGGAATTATTATAAGGATTATATTACCTTGTGTTAATGTATCCCCTTCTACATCACTCAACTTCAAATCTATCTTATTTTTTTCGCTGGTTGTTTTTTTTTAAATACTTTTCTTTCCTCTTCCCATTTTTCTATACATCATTAATTTTCTTTCATCTTTCTCTTTAATCTGCTTTATTTATTTTGTTTAATATTCTTTTTTTTATATATATTTTCATTATTTTTTTAAGATAGGTCAACTCAATTACGATCATTCTCAAAATTTTCTTTACCAATTCTCGTAAGCAACAAAAACAGCTTCAATAATAATCGTGGTCAAGTGTTCTTGACACATATATTCACACAGCGTTAATACGCTCAAAGTCAGTCAAATTGAGCCACCAATAATCATGTCAATCATCCTTGTCAGACTTATCATGATGTTTGTTCACTCGCGATCTCAAATATCAATGAAAATTTATGTTATAGTTAAACAAGAAGATGAATTGTGATATATATATATATATTTTTGTAAAACTATGCAATGTTTGATTCCCCCACCTCTTCCAAGAACGATTGTTTCAAACAAATTCGTATGTAAACTTATTCGATAATCAAATTGTGAACTCTTCTTTTGATGCGAAAAATCGTTCACACATACTTAAAGAATTATCCTTAAGAAGTTTTTCCAATAGTTGCAATACATTTATCTGTCCTCATCACCTTTTAAATACTCTTCCATAGTCCTTTACAGAAGGCTTTTTTCTCTAATCAGACTTGTAATATGATCGAACCTTCAAAGGCTTTCAATCCAGCATAATAGTCGATTTCTATTTTATTTACATCTTCCGCATCCAAATTTACACTCACTCTTCAGTTTTCTTTCTTTTTCCTTTCAAATCATGATACTTCTTCATTTATTCCCCCCCCCCCTGTTTTAACCTTGATTTTTGGTACTAACAGGACAACAACAACATACGCTAAGAATAAAGTTGAATCCTATTTAATTTTTTCAGTAGGTACAAACGAGACAAAAATGTTAGAAAAATCACAATATTTTGGTAACTCCGGCAACGAGACGATTATTACTATGTTTACACTCTTTAACAACCCTTAACTCAACCTTCTCTTTTCTTTTCGCTTGTTTTTTTTATACTTTCCTTTTCTTTTCCTTCTTTGCCGTACATCAGTAGTTTCAATCTCCTTTCTATTTTGTCTTTTATTACATTTATATTTTACTTTAAATTGTATTTTTCTTTTTTTTTTTTAAGATCTGTCAACTCAATTATGTATATCATAAAAAATTTCGTTCTTGATTCTTGTCAAGAATAAATACAACTGTGACTGTATAATCGTGGTCGAACTTTCTCTAATTATTAATCTATAAATTTTCTTTAAGCTCTCAAACTCAGTCAACTTAAGCCATCAATAATCATGGTAATCATTGTAGTGGGACTTAACACTTATAAAGATGTTTGTTCACTCATGACCTCAAGTAATGGAATTCATATTGTATTTTAAAAGGAATTAACCGTAAAAGAATTTTTTTTGTTGAACTGCAGTTTTGAAATTTTTATCCACTCACCTAATTGTAGGACTATTTGTTATTAAGATATAAATTCAAGCATGTTTTGTTGCAAAATTTAAATGCTGAATTGTCCATTCAGTACAAATATATATATACATTTAACATTCAAAAAAATATTCCTATACAAAATTCAACAGAAATTGAAGAAACTTTTGGAAAGAAAAAAAAATTTTTTTTTGTTGAATGTTTAAGTTTTGGTTTCAATATATCTTTTTTATTTGATTGTAGTTTTTTGTTACTTTTTTTTTTTTTTTACTTGCATCACCTTCTGTGTCTTTTCTCTTTTTAATTTTAACTTTTGGCATTATTCATATTTTTTTGATGTACCTATTGATTGATTTTTCCTTTATCGATTTATTTACTTTTTTTCTGTTGGTATCCATTTCTCTTTTTTATTTTCCAATATATTCCTTATATTTTCTATTCATTCGTTTTATTGAAACAATGTTTAAATTTTTACTTCATTTTAAATATTTTTGTATATCCTATTTTTTATAAAATATGTTCTTTTTGCATGCTTTTTCTGTTATTTTACTTTCAACCTCTTTCATCTTCTTCCATCTTCTTAATATTCTGGATGTTTTGTTTCATTTCTCTATTATTTTTATAATGTCTATCTGTTCCTCTCTGTTCATTCACACATACTTCTACATTCTCTTTTCCTTTCCTATCATTATCTTTTTCAATTCCATAACATTTTCAATATATTTTCCATTCTCTACCTTCGGGTTTTTTACTGTGATTTGTATATTTTATTATTCTAGTTACTTTTGATTTCCATGTTTTTTTTATTTCCTTCCCTTTTAAAACAATCAACACTCAATTTTTCAGTTTCTCTCACCCTTTTAATATTACCTTCTGTCCCCAACTTTCCTTTTTCTACTCTATCTCCAAAATTTTCCAACTTTTACTTGTAGTATTTTTCAATGGTCTTCTACCGTTCATTTCCTTTACTTTTTTCTAAATCACATTTTTCACATTATTTCTTTGTATAAACCATAACCAAACCGATCATGAAGCACGTTTTACAATTACCATACTGAGCACGCTTGCACTGAACCCAGCTCTACCACCCATCGTACTGTCTCGGAGTATCGTAACGCTATTGACATTCCTGCAACAACTTCGACACAAAAGCGGAAAACTATTTTATATACATTTTTTTTAATCTATCAAATTGTTTTTCGTGTCTTCATTTCTTGTTTTTTTCTTTTCTACGAATTTAAAGCAAGATCGAGACTAGCACTCGAATTACATTTCCAATAGAACATCTGAGACTAGCACTCAGTGTTACTCATCATCATCATCATCATCATAATCATTCATATAACTAATCACAGCGATCACAGAGACTAGCACTCTGGATTCATTTTCTTTAAAATTTTCGATCGTATTTAGATACTACAACAACTTAGACACAACAACCGATCTAAGCATTCATTTCGAAAAACTATTAGATTATCATTTTTTTTAATCAGTCTAGAAGTTCGTACCTTAGTTTTTGCTCTTTTACGAATATTAAGCAAGATCGAGACTAGCACTCGAATTATATTTTCAATAAAACATCTGAGACTAGCACTCAGTATTACTCATCATCATTCATATAACTGATCACAGAGACTAGAACTCTGGATTCGTTTTCTTCAAATATTTTTCGTAATTAGGTCGAGACTATCACCCGACCCAAACAAGGATTTCAAAATAAATTTTGCGTTCGAGACTAGCACTCGACGTTGACTTTTCATGATCAGATCTCAGAGACTTGCACTCTGTTTTCATTTTTTTTTCATAATTCAATTGTACTTTTCGAGACTATCACTCGACCAAACAATTATTCTTTTAGTTCACTTTCGAGACTAGCACTCGACGCTGAGTTTTCATTGCCACGCCTTAATAGTAGCATCGTAATACGGCGCACCATTTGCCACAGCCGATTTCAAATTCACCTAGCCAACCTTATTGGCGTAATATTTTTCGTCCATCCAGATTTTGATAAAAGTAAACTAAATCTCTTCACTTACCAAACAGGAGCTTGCACTGCGCCATTGTCGTAACCCGCGATGTCACTTTCGAAGAAACACCACCAAAACTTCACCGAGAATAATCGCTCCGAAAAAACCGAACGTCTTTCCGTTCCAAAATTAATCAACAGAATAATCATTTTTTCTTCTTTTTTTTAAACGTTTCATGTGACCCTTGCACGCTAACGATTTTTCCAGTTCATGTTTGTGTTTGTGTAACGCTTGCACGCTACCGAATTTTCAACTATTTTTGGAATTGAAATAAACTTTAAATTTAAACTTGAGTAAACAAGTTGCTAACAAGAAATGTTTTAATATTTACTTCGTTTCTAACTTCATAGTAAAGCGTTCAACTGTATCTATTTGCTCAGTTCTATTCACTACACGAGTCAGGTTAAATGCCGAGTTGATCACGTTTTTCCAGTGAGCATATGCTTGCTTCTTTATCTCCGTTTTACCAGAGAGAGGTACGCATTCGGAGATGTTGAAATGAATCATCTGGCTTTTCATCGCACTGCGTTCCTCCGACCCTGTTGTTGGATTTTGCGACTATTTTATGTCAGCTTTTGCATTTTTTCGTAATGTCATTTTGTTTACATTTTGTTTCATACGACAAAATGAAAGCTCATGCGAGAAATAATGATTTAAGTATTATGCTACCAGATCAGGTCAGGGCATTTCATTTTTTTTTCTTCGCTTTTTCTATCGAGGTATTGTTTTTTTTTTGTTTCTGATTTTATAATCAAATGTCTTTTCTATCTCTGCCTTTCCCATCAGAGTATCAAACTAGTATCTCTACATTTTCAATCAGAGTACCTACCAAGAACTTTAGATTTATTTTCAAAGTCTCTGCCTTTCCATCAGAGTATTGAATTAGTATCTGTTTGGGCAATGGACTGTATTTTGGATTGTTGTATTGAAGAACGACACAACACTTCAACTTAAAGGTTTCTCTATATTTTCTTCTCTAAATTATATAAAGGTTAATATTACTTGGAAAGTTTACTTAACGATTTCCGATGATATAAACGTGCACGATTCTTAAATGGAACTGAACTGCCTAACAGCTCAAGGCTCCTTTTATTAGCACATCGAACTTTCTAGAATGTTCCCGGCACTCAACTCTTGAAGATACAAGATGATTCTGGAACCTTTGCGAATGCTTACGAAACAAATAAGATTCCAGAAGCTTCGAGAACACGTGGTTAAATTCAGCAGGAAAATTCTAGAATATTCTGGAACTTTTAAATTCTTCAAGCTCATTTCAATCGGCTTGAACAGTATCTCTGCCTTTACTATCAGAGTACCATAAAACTTTGTCATCCTATCGTCGAAGTCATAATTTCATTTCATTTATATTCTTAAGTTTTTATATATTTTTAAACTTCACCATTTCTATCAGTTTTTTTTTCTGAACATCACCTTTACAATCGATGTCTAAGAGTCAACTTCAATAATTCCTCGGGGAGAACAACTTGGGCGATTCACCAAATAAACTTTTCTTCAAAGCTTTGGCTTTCTCCTGTGATGGCTTTGTTTTCCAAGAGCTGCTACCGGCTGCGCCATTGTCGTGATTTGCACCTTCTTCGGGGGAACTTTTCTTCAAAAGCTGCTGATGTTACTCATACGAGTCTGAATTTAGAATGAACTCTTAAGCATACGGGCCGCTATGTTTATTGCGCGCGATAACGGACAGCAAAACTTTAAATTTCTCATAGAACCAACATATTTTCGTTTTTGAATCCGTATCTTCTGCATACCATTTGAGAGTGTTTTAGAGATGAAAGTTTCATGTTAAAATCATGTTTAATTTTGATTTTTTTCTTTTTCGGTCATAGACAACAATATGGTGTCCGGTCATAGACAAATCGCACTTCTTCAGTGTTCGGCACAAAAGCGCTAATCCGCTATTCGCTAGTTAGTCCGCTAACTTTTTGTTAGCGCTTTAATTTTGCCGCTAAGTTTGGATTGATTTAGCGGATTGAAAAGTTCCGCTATTTTTTGGTTCCGCTAATTGAAGATCGCTAACTCCCATATATTTGTTTCAATCTCTCGAATTTTTAGTGATAGAATAATTTTTTTTTCATTAATCAAGTCAAAGTGCTTTGCTTAATTGGATTCATTGGAGGAATGCGTACTAGAGTTAGAGAAAAGTTGTATTTAGTCTCTTTAAGCACTTTTTTTAGCAACTTTTACAGAAGAAGATTACAATAAAAGGTGTTAAACAATTTAAAACTATTTTCAACATCTCTTCATCAGCATTTGTTTTCAAGTGGTTGAGCTATTTACTTTTCACATTACAGTTTTTATGAGATTTTACAGATCAGTTCATATAAAAATAAGATAAAATCACTATTGTAGCCTACGTTTTAAGTTCAAACAGAGATTGTATAAATGTTCACGTTTGACAATGCTCCTGAAAATTTGAAAAAGGGGAAAACAGGTTAAAGATTTGAAATGAGTATTATGTAAAATAATGCCAAAACAAAAAAAATGAATTGCACAAAAGATTACTTGCAACAAAATTGCATACTATCTACTTTGCACAAAACCGACAAATCGAGTAAAATTTTAATCAAAATTTAAATTAAAAAAAAAGAGAGATATAGCTCGCATTTTCAACATTCTGTTCTTTTGCTCTTTCTTTAATTGTTTTTTTTTTTAATTAATAGAATACAGAGACTCGTTAAAACTCCTTAAATCTTTGACAGTTTTGGTTTTGCTCATAAAATTTTATGAAAATACGATCAATTTATCTAATTTTAAATTAAATACTTGGAACTTTATTGATTCCCCCTTGGGGAGTTGGAAAAATCGAAAGGGGGAAGTGCGTGACTATAGACAAATTTGATGTTTTTCCGGCCTTAATGTTGGTTAACAATTAGCGATTAGCGCTTAAAGCTTAAAGCGATAACTTTTTTGGCACATTTAGCGTATTTAATTAGCGATCGCTAACTATGTATGAGTTAGCGATTTAATTAGCGGCGCTAATTTTTCAGTTAGCGATGCCGAACACAGCACTTCTTTAAATTATCCTAATATTTTGTTAGAACTTCCGTTTTGTTATCTTATGTCTAGTGTAATCGAAAGGAAACCAACCAACGATGAAGTTTATGAGCAATTCACATTTTACGAGCCGAAAAAATGACCACAATGCAAATGCAAAGTTTAGCTGATCTTCTCCGTACTAAATACTAGGAACAAGCTTCCAATGCCTCTCATTGGTTTTCCTTAACAGACTGGATTACAGGTACAGGGCTGGTAGCGGTTTGACAATGAAAAAGTAGTGACTTTAGTGACCAAAATTTGAACAAAAGTGACCAAATAGTGACTTTGAGGACCGAAAAAAGTGACCAAATTGTGACTATGTAGAACGAAAAAAGTAACTTCGAGGTACAAAAAATGTGACCAAATCAGGCCCGTGCGAAGGACCCGTCCATGGGGGGGGGCTGAGGGGTTTCGAAATTCAAATTTAGATAAAAATAATAACAATCCCAAAAATAAGAAATTGAAAAGGAAAGGGTTTTCTTACACCGTTTGTCACTCATGTTCAACACACAAACTAAAAAAATGACTGATGAACAAAATTTTGGAAACATATTACAATGAATGTTTCAGATTTTCGATAAGTCAAGAAAGTAAGAAATAAATTAGTTTTAAAAGAATTTCGAAGCAAATTAAAAATTAAAAAAATCTGAATTCTAAAATAAATATCCAATCTTGTACAAAACTTACCATGAATAGATGTTAGGAAAATGATAATAATTGTTGATTTTTATTCATCTAAATTTGGAATTCTTTTCCTCATTTTAAACTGGAAGTTTAGTGAGAAATTCCGCTGTAATTTTTTAATTTGAACAAAAAAAATTTAATCACGATTTAAAATGTGAATTACCGATTGCTGAATAAGAAATGAATTTTGAACAGAATTTATTCAATGTTCGATGGTTTAATTTAATTTGATGAAAGGAAGAATACCTATATTTATATTTATTTGAAAAGTGCCAGTTATATAAGCCAGACATAAAATCCTCCAGTTATCAAAATTTCATTTTTGAAGCTTAAATGATAACTTCATGTTCAGCTACACTGACAAAGAAATGTTAGAAAATGAGTAATTACGTGAATGATAAAAACTGATGAAAAATAAAAAATAATGAGTTCAAAACTTTTGTTATTAATATTGAAAGCACAAATCAAATACAAAGTTAGTTAACACTGCGTATTGAAATTTATTTTTAAAGTTGCTACTTAGAACAATTTTTCAAACTTTTTAGATTAAATTAAAAATCATGATCGATCCAAAAAACAAGATTTCATATGAAAAAATATTAATAAAAAGTTTTTAAATTTTCAATCGCACATTTTTAAGCTTTAAATTACTCTGAGTATTTTGTCTCTTTTGATTAAAATACTGGGTCCTGAAAGAACAGAAGGTTGAAATTATGTTTTATTATTAAAAATTTGGAGTTAAAGGCTTATGGTTGAAGAACACGAAAATTCAGAATTTAAAAACAAGGAAACAATTGTTAAAAAAATGTCTTAAAAATTTAAAAAGTTTGATTAAATAAAATCTGGCAAGTAGATTAGAAAATTGAAAAAAATGTACAATAAAATTCGGTACATTTATTTGAAAATTGAAAAAACAATATGGAAATAAAAAAGATTAGTTTTTAAAAACATTTCAGGAAGAGTTTTTTCAATAAACATGTTTCACTATAACCATTTTGGTGCTTTTTTTAAATTATTGATTTGGTAAATAGTTTCCTAAACTAGAAATTTTGTCAAATTCGGCCGAACACATTTAGTTTTGGTGATAAAGAGTTTATTACTAGTAAAATCAAACATTGATAGATAACTGATTATGGAAAAATGTATGTTACAAGTATTTTTGACATCACAGAAAAAAGTGCAAAATAAACTTGATTCTATTTAAAGCTCATCAATTCATATAAAACTTTTATTTTTATATAATATGTTTTTGATATGAGTTTTAGAAAAAAAAAGTGCAGAAACTTCTCTAAAGATTTTTAATTATTTTCAAAAGTCATTTCAATAACAAAAGCTGATAGAAATATTGCATACATATTTAGATTCGGGGAACCCAAATTAGTTGAAATTACCGTTAAAATTCATTGCACCTAAGAAAAATGTAAATTTTGTGGCCTTGTGTAAATTTTTAAAACTCTTTTTTAAGTATTTAGAAGAACAAAAAACACGAAATAAAATTGAGTATGAAATTGTTTTTTATTTTAAAAATATTTCATATCAACATAACATTTGTTATGACATAAAAGATTTTTTTTAATAAAAAAATGGCTCGTTTCAATCTCAATCTTAGTTACACTTCTTACTAAAAACCCATTCTAAAGACGAGATAGGGTTTTTGTATACCAAGTTTTGAGTTCCAATACAAAAGGTTGATTGAACTAAAAATTAAAATCTACAATCAAAGTTAGTTTCAATTCTTGAACGTCAAATAATGTCGTAGATCGAAATGACTCAAGCCGAGGGTGATTCATGCCGAAATTCCGCCGGAGGCGTAAAAATTTCTGACTGACTGATCAAGTAATTTACCGTTACTACCGTCAATATTAACACGCACAATTCAAATTACTCTTTCATTGGTTTATTTTCGGTGAAAAAAGTGACTTTTTGTGATAAAAGTGACCATTTTTCGGAGTGACTTTAGTGACCAAATGATGAAAAAAGTTACTTTTTAGTGACTGACCCAAAAAAAGTGACCAAGTCACTAAAAAGTGACTCGCTACCAGCCCTGGGATTACGATATTTCAAATACCTTATAGGGCTGCTATTTACTTTATTTCCAAGGTGTTAAAAAATTGCGTTTTCGAAAAATCAATGTTGCCCGGCAATAGGCGGCGTCCGGCCATAGACAAGTTCCCCCTATAAGTGTTTCGTATGGTTAAATGGTTAAAGTATTTTTCCTTAAGGTGCCCATTATGCTCTTATCTCCCCTACATTAAATAACTGCTGTGGAGGACATGTGATAGAAATAAAAAATGACACCGTTATCTGTAGTATTTTTGAGAACAAATTTATTCGCACATTGTATTTATTTCTACTAAATTATGGGTACTCCTATGATCTACATAAATTAAACAATTACACTTTAGGCATTTAAAATATATGTAGATGTATCGTACTGATCTTCTTTTCTCTATACAAATTTCATCAAAAATGCTACTCTTGTAAATATGTTTCCATTTCGAATTACGTTATTTCTCACATACCTACCATCCTTGTTTGTAATTATTATAGATCAGCATGTGTGTGTAAGTATGTGTTTCCCAAACACATGCTATCGCTACTGTTTAGTGTTTATCTTTTTCGGACACAATTAATTTCACTCTGATTAAATACGCTTCATTGCATTCTTATAATTGCCGACACGTGCTGCTTTTTCGCGATTTTCGTTCAGTGTCATAGATTGTTTTTCATCTTCCAAGATGTGATTTATGTATATTGTTCGTTCAAATCTGGTAAGATTACCGATTTTTTTTTAAAGCATATTAACAATTTGTTTGTTATTATTGAACATATTTTTGAATTATACCTAACAGAAAGTGATCGAAAGCAATTCGAGTGGGGTTTGATTTGTAAACCATTTTCCCTTTAACTGTCTGTCTGCGTGTAAAGACAACTGAACTATTTGCTATTGCGTTTGTATCAGAACTTACTCCAAAAATTACGAAAATTAATAGAGGTAGCAAGCAGTATTGTAAAGTAGAATGTACTTACTTCATTTTTTTTTTTCATTATGGGCCGCGATGTACGGTTGATTAGGCGATCAAAGTGTGAATATTCAAACTCAATTAGTAACTGCAGACTGCAAAAATGTGCGTACATTATGAGATTTGTTCGAAGGTAACACTGATGCAAGAAAAATGGGATCTCGAATAACATAACATTTTTGACTACAATGAAAGGTATGACAAATAATACCTTGAAGGAGGCAAAAGTCCTGTTATTTATATGAAGTTAAAAGAAATGATCTTGTTGATGTTTTCAAAGTCTGTTTATTGGAACAAAAATTGTAAAACTGTCTTACAGCATTCAAAATTATTTAGCGAAAAACGTTCATAACTTCAAATTTGAGTTCGTTGTTACTTAATTACGATTTTGAAGCAAAACAAACTATATCGCAATAAAGCAATCAAAAATTCACAATAATATTAAAAAAAAAGATAAATAAACGGTTCAAAGTTTTTTTTTAATTGTCGGTACTGGGAAAAGAATTTCAGGGTGAACAGCAAAAAACCTTGAATCAATGAAACAACAAATCATGAAATACTACTGGTATTATAAAATATACGAAAATCTGACGTGTTATTAACTTTGCAATTGAAGAAAATGAATAAGTTCTACTCTTGTTGATGCTGGTGGTTTAGTAACTAAAGTGTTATTTTTTCAAAAAACACTTGATTCTAAGAATTTTTGAATGCACGATTTGGAACCAAAGTAAAACATAATTAATTTGGTATATATTTTGAAAAACAAAATATTATATTAAATGACCTAAAAAATATCTAAAGCCACGATATTCTGCTATAAAACACTAAATTGTAAATAATGAAATGTATCTATAAAAATAAACTAGGAAAATTAAGCATTCAAAACTGCTTGTGTTGAAAACAAATGTGGGGAGGAGGAATAGAGCGAACTTTTACCATGATCGTAGTCAATGATAGATGTCCGTTTCTATTCGGGGACCCCATTTCGCTTCGAGGGCGGTATCAAGTGAGGTGGCAGTGACATCGGGAGCTCATTTCCGTCCATTTTTACGTTAATTAAATGCATTGCCAGTGCGAACTCTTCAATATCCAGGAACCCATCCTGATCGTAGTCCGACAGCTTCCAAATTTTGCTCAGCACATTGTTCGGGAGTTTCGATTTGATAAGCTCGGATTTAGCCGCTAAAAAAAAAAGAAATGTTAATTTAGCGTGCAATAAGTCTGAAGTGAAGGTTTTCTTACCTGCACCAGAAATCTTGCCGTCGACTGGGTTGAGCGTTTCGAAGAGCGGATCTGTGCGCTCACGGTCACGATTGCAAATCCAGTCCACCTCTCCGTAACCGGCGTCGATTCCTTCGCCCTTGCGATATCCGAACGGAGAAACCACGTCTTCCACACCATCGAAAGCACCGCCTGTTGATTCAAATAGGTATTTTTTCAACATTAGTTTACTTCTAATAGATAGGAGAAAGATTAAGGATATTTGAATGGATGCGTTTGTGTATTGGGAATGTTCACTCACAGCAACGTGGCATGTGTCGGATAAGCGATTTAACATATCAATTTCCATTTTTTCAGGTCTGTAATTTTATTAATTTTACATGATTATTTGTTTATCTGTATGTAGCAAGTTAAAGGCACTTCCCTTTTCTTGAAAAGGTTATGATAAATTGGGCAAATAGATCAATAATGTCTGCAATATCTCAAAAACTGATGGCTGATTTTGCTATCACGACCACAAATGGCTTCTATTTGTTCTGAAAATCCCATAAATGGGTTCTTTCATGTAGATCATGGGTGGTCAAATTTTTTACCAAAATTGCCTTATTTTAAAGCTAGCGGACAGCTGAAATTGAATTTTTCATGAGAATTTCACATCATAGATCCACCTGTGGACTCTTAATGTACATTGCAGTTTTAAAATGCTTGTGAATTTATGCGTTTTTTCTGTCGATGTATATAAAGAGCCCCCAGGCAGATCCATGATGCGAAAAAAAAAATCAATTTCTGCTGTCCGCTAGCTTCAAAATAAGGCAATTTGGGTAAAAATCTCGGCCACTTATGATGTAGATGATATTTGATTCTAACTCACATTTTGTTCATTCAGGATCAAAATTTGTGTTGAATGAGCTCCAATGTATTGTTGATTCAGCAATGTTCAATGGGTTTAATTCGATTTTGAAGAACCGCGTGGTGTGCAAAAGTAGCACACACAGATTTGTGTTCTAAACTGTAACATGCACATGTACAATATGAATGTTTACAATAATTTTTGTCAAATAATTTGACAGGTCGCCGGCTACTTACAGCTTTCAAAATAGTAGTCCAATGTTTACTCAACTTTCAAATTCTCAAAGTTTAACGATTGAAAAACCAACCAAATATTGGAAGTGGCATAAATTTGGAAAAAGCAACTAATACAAAATACAAAAAGTCATCATTACATCCGATGCATTTCGATGAAATGAAGCACAAACATTGCAAAGCACTTACGTTTAACAGCACCATTCCATTGTTTCCGTGAATCCGCGTAGTAATCACCAAACAAACCCTCTAGGTTTGTTGTTTTGTTTTTGTTCGTTTGTTTGATTGATCGTTATATTGTTGGGCGTTGGATGTAAAGTTGATGTTACAGTAGGTACATACAGAGAAATGTTAGAGCATCGAGGAAAAGATTAGAAAAGAGCAGTGCGAAAAGATTTTATCCAGAACCTCAACCTGTGATGTGACATTCACCGAAACGAAACAAACATAAATGATGGAACTTATGCGCCTTCACCGAGTAGCTTTCCGTGCTAAATGGAGGTCATCTCTTGTGTAAAAACTGTCTTTGTATAAAAGCAGCATATAAGCTATCATGTCAGGAATTTTACAAATATTATCATTTTTCCCACAGATTTATGCTGTTTTAGACCAAAATTACTAGCTTTGTTGCATTAAATACTCAAATGTCAAATTTCCTTGTCGCAGCTGAATGTATAATTTATTCTCATACTTTAGTATACGAACGTAACAATTCTAGTTTAAGAAGTCAATACAAGCCATTTTCGACAACAGAATAGCACTGCAGCGGGTTTCAACTTGTGGCCAAGGTTGCCGAGATCAAAGAAACATCTGTATTATCACAGAATTTTGAGCAAAAATTTCGTCACAGAATCTGTGTCACAGATCACATAATTTTGAAAGTTTTCACAAAATCCACAGATTTTCTAAATTTTGTAGAGATTTCCCAGATTATTATTTTTTTTTTTGTCATTTCGACTTTTTATTTATGACTATAATTCATAAAAATATGAAAACAAAGTAATGTAATTTTTTTTCAATTAAAACTATTAATAATTTCCAATTTCCCTATGATTTTCATAGAAAAAGCGTCAATGAAAACCGTCATATTATTTTAGGTTCGAATCACAGAATTCGAGAATTTTTTTTTGTCAAAAACACAGATTTTTTTTCGGCAACCTTGCTTGTGGCCCATTTACACTTCACAAGAAAATGAACGTGAAAAATCTAATTTCGTCAATAACTCAAAAACGCATAATAACATTCTTTTCTCAAGTAAAACCCCATAAAATTTGTCACAAGTTTCGTGAAATTGAGGCTGCATCCCACTTGCACTAGTGGAAAATAATCACCCAAATTCGGAAACGCTTCCATCGCCTATAAAACTTTTCATTCCACTGTTAACGTTCAAACCTAACGGACGTCTTTTACTTTGTGAGACAAACGATCAATGACTGAAGCAACAATACACTTCACGTGAAAATGAACGTGAAAAATTTTATCAATAACTCAAAAACGCGAAATTGACCTTATTGTCCGCATACAACTTCAGCACGTCCATGGAGTAGTGGCTGTGGTACTCCAGCCAGAAGATTGTTGGGAAGTTGTGGGCCTTCAGGAGAGGAAGCAGCCGCTTCTGGAGGCACTCTTACATGTACAACGGTCCGTTCATCGTGTCCTGGGTCACGAAAGGTGCACTCCGCTTCCCGCACGTGCAGATGGCTTGCCAAACCAGGAATTTATTCGCAAATTTGGACATCTTCTGAGTGCGGACATGCTCCGGAACGCTGAA
This sequence comes from Uranotaenia lowii, assembly GCF_029784155.1. Classification (NCBI taxonomy): domain Eukaryota; kingdom Metazoa; phylum Arthropoda; class Insecta; order Diptera; family Culicidae; genus Uranotaenia; species Uranotaenia lowii. Next base: position 124,142,623 of record NC_073691.1, read on the forward strand.
CTTATCCTTGGCCGTGATAAACAGGTTGCCGGGGATCTGTTTGAAGTCAGCCTTCACATATGTTTCGTTGGTAATGATGCAGCATTCAACTTTCGTCAGCATGGTGAGGTACAAATTCCTGGCACAGGTTTTGGCGGACTTGATCTGCTTCTCGTCGCGTTTAGGGGCCTTTTGTAAGTTAGACAAAATTTCGGCTTAGGTGCAGCTTCTTAGGCGAACGGAGGCGTTCGGGTTTCGGTTGAAGGCCCCAACTACGCGGTTGTGATTTCGGTGTTGTACGGAATATTTTTTTTCACTTCTGAGCTTCCGATCGGTGGTCAATCGTTTCTCGAACCTCGCGACACCGGGGAATTCGCGATTTCCGACATTTTAGCGATGGAACGATGCAAGAGATCCTTGTTCTTGTGATGAATGCACAAGATTTTATTACGCACGAGCTGTTCTTTTGACTCCATTTCCACGAGTTTTTATCACAGGACTTTAAAACTTGCAGGATGTAAACAATGCATTATGAACTAAATTCACCCAAACTTTCATTAAATTCTAGCCAAGGTTAAAAAGTTAGTCACACAATTTCATCGTGGACACCCTTTATTAAAGGGACTGTAGTAAACAAAGAGGTTCCATCTGATCCCTTTCAAAATAATATAATCAGCAACCATGCCGCAGTGTTGCTCCAGGATTGCCATTAATAAAACTTCTTATGACTGTTGTTTCGAATGATTATAAAATTTCATTACTGCTCCTCATTTACTTAGTTCGAAATTGATAAGAAATAATTTAGAAATGATTTGCTTATCTCATTTGTTAACATTAGCCGTAAAAATTAACCATACTTTCGCTTTCGCAATTCCAAAATTTTCAGTTTGACAAGTTTTATGCTTGATTGGAATGACACTGATAGAAAATCGAAAATTCCAATCATGACACTTTGTTCACTATAGGCTCGTTACCCAGCCAACATGAAATCATAAAAGAAATCATCACCAAACTCGTATATGTATGCAGCTCGAATCGGAATCGTAAATGTGTACACTGAACATTCGTCCATATCGTATAATCATCGTAGAAGATGTTAAACCCAAATGAAATACGACTTAGTTACGATGTGTTGAATGAAGTCGTATTTTGTACGACCGATGTCAAATGAAATCTTAAAACAATCGCATAAGATTTTTAAGACGCATTTTATTCGTACATAAAATACTTTCGCATCGAAATCGTAATTGACTAAAGAAAAACTCGTACAGAATCACATATAATCATCGTTCGTCGTCACTTATGTGAACTGCGAACAAACTTCACATAAAGGGGCAATTCAAATCAATTTTGTGTCGTATTTGTTGAAATGATTAGTTCCCATAACAAAATGAGTGGTTTAAATTGTTCGTGCAAGCTCCCGACGTGTTTTGTTTTGCTGGTTTGAATTTTTGATTGTTGTGCTTCGGTTTTATATCGTGATAACTGTAGGAGACATCTAAAATTATGTGAGGATCGATGCGGAATGCGCTTTTGATTTTGCGAATGGATTCCCCGGGATCGATGAGAATAGAGTGGAGGATTCCGGGACAACAATTCACGGGTGAGACCATAACTAACCGGATTCCAGAACCGAAGAATAAGCGGATTACAGAGCGCTGAAGACGAACAAAAAAAATTTTGGCGATGTTGTCAGGTAAGAGAGTGAAATATTTAATTGTTAGATTTTTGAAAAGTGATCAAAATTTTCATTTTAGCACTAGTGATGAACTAGCACAAGTTCCATCGGAGACTGAAGGCATCGGATCTACTTCAGAGTGTTGTTGAGTCTCTACTTGTTGGTCCGAGAAACGGCGAAACAGCGGCAAAGATCGGAATTTGCATCGGTTAAGAATAAAAAAAATCGACAACCGATCGAAGTTGGATCAGGCGACTTAAAAATTTTTAGGTAAGTTTTGAAACACCCGTTGTGAGTGCTTGATAAGTGAAAATTTATTTTTCTCTTTAAAGGGAAAACTGGCTGAGACGGCTTCGAAAAATAAGACAGAGGAAACGTTGACGGAATAAGAGGTTTAGTGCAGGTGATCAAAGCAAGATCAAGGTTGACAATCAATGAAGCATCGCTAGTAAGTAAAACGGCTCCGGATGTGGCAGAATACATGGATTCCTTTAGGTGTCAGCGGTTTTCGGTCAGCACTAGCAACATCAGAGTTTAGACTCTGTTTAGACGACGGTTCAATTTATAGTATGACTACTTACTTACTTACTTAGTGGTCCCGCGCCGATCCTCCGGTGCATAGGGCCGTGGTAAAAGACCTCCACTGTTGACGATCCGGAGCCAGCGTCTTCACCTGGTCCCAGTCAAGATTCTCGTCGACAGTTCGGATTTCAGCGGTTAGACTTCGCCGCCACGAATTTCTGGGTCTGCCTCTTCTTCGATGACCTTCTGGATTCCAATCTAGCGCCTCTCTGCAAATCTCGTTTTCATCTCTTCGCAGCGTGTGCCCAATCCATCTCCACTTACGTTCCCGAATCTCGATTTCTAGCGCCCTTTGATGACACCGGCGATGTAGTTCCTCATTCGAGATCCAATTGCCAGGCCACCAAGCGCGGATGATATTCCGCAGGCAGCGGTTTACAAATACTTGCAGTTTTCGCGTCGTTACCGCATATGTGCACCAAGTTTCGCACCCGTACAGCAATACGGATTTGACGTTTGAGTTGAAGATTCGGATTTTCGTTCGTAGAGAGATCTGGCGTGACCGCCAAATGTTTCGGAGACTCGCAAACGCAAATCGGGCCTTTCTTATCCGGGTTTCGATGTCTTTTCTGGTACCACCATCAGGCGTTATCTGGCTACCAAGATACTGGAAGCACTCCACTTTCTCAACTTGTTGCCCAGCTACCATGAAACTGGAGGGATTTCCTGTGTTGATCTCCATCGACTTGGTCTTTCCGACATTGACTTTGAGACCTGCTGCCTTGGAACTTTCGGTGAGGTCGTCGAGTTTGCTCTGCATATCTGGTTGTGTTTGGGCGAGCAAAACAATATCGTCAGCCAGGTCAAGGTCGTTCAGTTGCTCCATTGTTGAAGGATTCCACGGCAATCCTCGGTTCGGTGCACAGTCAATCGATCCAATCAGAATCTCATCCATTACGATTAGAAAAAGTAGCGGTGATAGAATACATCCTTGTCTCACTCCAGCAGTTACCGGGATTGGTTCGGACAAGACACCGTCGTGCAAGACCTTGCACGAAAATGCCTCGTACTGTGCTTCGATGAGATGGACTAGTTTCTCTGGGACCCCTCGTCGCCTTAGAGCCGCCCAGATGTTTTCATGGTTCAGTCGGTCGAATGCTTTTTCGAAATCAACGAACACCAGCAGAAGAGAGTCCTGGAGTTCGTTGATTTGTTCCAGTATGATTCGTAGCGTTGTGATGTGGTCCACACATGATCGTCCGGATCGGAATCCAGCTTGTTGCCGTCGGAGTGTAGCGTCTATTTTCTCCTGGATCCTGTTCAGGATCACTTTGCAGAGTACTTTGAGGGTTGTACAGATCAACGTTATGCCTCGCCAGTTACCGCACTCTGTCAGGTCTCCTTTCTTCGGGACCTTTACGAGGATACCCTGCATCCAGTCGGCCGGGAATGTTGCAGTATCCCAGATGTCAGCGAAAAGACGGTGCAACATTTGTGCTGATAGGGCAGGGTCGGCTTTCAGCATTTCAGCAGGGATGCAATCGATCCCAGGTGCTTTGTTGGATTTCATGTTTTTGATTGCCGCTTCTATTTCAGCCAGCGAAGGCGCTTCCGAGTTGACGCCATTTATGCGACTTACTGTTGGCGCTTCGAGCTGCAGATTCTGTTGGCCATCGCTATTCGTGACTCGGAAGAGTTGTTCGAAGTGCTCAGTCCATCGTTTGAGCTGATCTGTTCGATCGGTCAATAACTGACCTGCTCGGTCTTTTAGCGGCATTCTTGCATTAGTCCTTGCACCACTGAGGCGGCGAGAAATGTCATAAAGTAATCGGATATCTCCATTGGCGGCGGCTCTTTCTCCCTCTTCGGCTAGGGAGTTTGTCCAGGCTCTCTTGTCTCGTCTACAAGCTCGTTTAACTGCCTTTTCCAGCTCCGCATATCGCAAGCGGGCGGCTGCTTTGGCTGACCCGGTACATGCCTGCTCAATTTCGACTTTCGCCTTTCTCCGATCATCGACCATCCTCCAAGTTTCATCCGACATCCATTCACTCCTTCTTCCACAAACTTTACCGAGAGTACCATGGCTCGTCGTGATAAAGGCATTCTTGATTCCACACCACTGTTCTTCGACTGTTCCGTCTGTCGGCAGCTCCGAGGCTCGGGATTCTAGCTGTTCAACGTATGCCCTTTTCACCTCTGGATTCTCCAACCGGCGGACGTCGTATCGACACCCGACTTTCTCCTCGCGCCGTTGGACACGCGCAACTCTCAGTCGTATCTCGCCAAGGACGAGGTGATGGTCAGATGCAATGTCTGCGCTTCGTTTGTTGCGGACATCAAGAAGGCTCCTTCTCCATTTTCGGCTGATGCAGATGTGGTCAATTTGATTTTCTGTTCGGCCATCTCGGGATACCCAAGTGACCTTATGTGCTGGTCGATGGGGGAAGAGCGATCCGCCGATCACCATGTTGTTGTTGCCACAAAATTCTACAAACAGCTCTCCGTTTTCGCTCATCTGTCCTAGGCCATTGCGTCCCATGATGCGCTCAAGGTCCTGATTGTCGGAGCCAATCTTTGCGTTGAAGTCGCCCAAATGGATTTGAATGTCACCCTTCGGAATTCTCTCAACCACGCTGTTCAGTTGACTGTAAAACTGCTCTTTCTCCTGCAAGTCGGCAACGTCAGTTGGCGCATAACACTGGACCATTGTAAGGTTTCTAACCCGTGTTCTGAATCTGGCTACGATTATTCTTTCGTTTATCGGTTCCCATCTAATGAGGGCCGCGTAGGCCTGCGGGCTTAACAGGAAACCAACTCCTCGTTCCCGAGTAGCATGTTCTCCTCGTATGCCAGAGTAAAGCAGGACTTGCCCGGATTGTGTCTTGTGTTCTCCAGTATTAGGCCAACGGACTTCGCTCAGTCCCAGAATTTCAAGCTTGAGGCGGTTAGCCTCTCTAGCAAGTTGTTCCAGTTTGCCTTGTTGGGCAAGGGTTAATACGTTCCAAGTTCCAATTCGTGTCCGTGTTTTCATGCTAAAAGTCGTCGCCAAAGTTCCAGGTCGGTCATTTCTTTCGGATTCCGTAACAATTTCAAATCGGGAGCAGTAGGTTGTTAGCCTAAAGTCCCTATCCCGCGATGGGGCTGCCATCTTGGACTTAGCTGGCGGGAGCCGCATTTCATAAATTCAGCCGCTTGCTGCAAGACAGACGCTGTTTGAGCCGCCCCTGACCTGGAGAACAGACGCTCGGTTGTTGTTGCACGCCGCCCCTGACCTGAGGAACAGACGCGTGCGGCCACCTTCTCAGTCTGCATGCGACCAAAGCATCCACCAGTATGACCATTCTGGTGAAAAAGACCGGTGACCTAAAAAACAACGATTTCGTGTCTGATTGTGTCGGGAAAATGGTGGTATAATTTGTATTTTTAAGCGAAAAACAAATAATAAAAGTTCGGACAGATTCATTAAGGACATTTCATTTATTTATATGAACTAAAAGCCCATTTTAAATCATTGATTAAGAATCGCATTTAAACCACAATAATATACATAACGTGCTACATAAAGTCGTGACGTTAACGTGATTTTTTCAAAACTCCAAAACATGTTGAACCGATAAATCAAAATCATATTTCGACTATAAAATTTATTAACGAAGTCAACTAACTTTTCATGAAAAATATTATGAAAAAATAGTATACTTGTGTTATGGCAGATCGGGACCCAAAGTTCGGGTAACAGTTTTCGCCAGAAGCTTTCGGAGAAGAAAAAATCGTCTAAGGGTAAGGCAACTTAGATCTTCTCGATAGCGTTTTTTCATTTTCGTAAGAACTTTCCTCACATGGAGGCGCGTTTCATGTGTCGCTCAAGTTTATGGGGAGTGAGGAATATTCCTACTATTATTATATTTGCTATAACTAAACATCAATGATTGCTAAGATCGCGGGTTATTTTTCCAACAGTTCGTTATCAGATTGTTGCTCAATCCACGTTCGACGAAACATAAGCCCGTCGTGTATTTACTCTACATTACAACAAAGAGCAATTGTTGGTCTTTAATTTAGATCGTCAATATTGTTCGATTCGGTTGTCACGATTCGTTACTATTTTATTCGTTATGTATCACCTATGTAAAGCATTGATCTTCTTAAATCTGGACGCACTGTTTATTATACCATAGCGCTCCTAGTTGTCGGATCTGGAATGTTTTGACAGTACTTTGTTCGGAAATGTTTAGAGTGCTGGAAATTTCATTACGATTCGTTTTGTTACACATGAAGCCGCGAGACGACAATTAATTTTGGCCACCCACGTCAAAAACCCGACGTGGTCGGGTTCAAAACTCGCGAAATCAAACGTTTCCGTGAGATGCATACTATCGATCGGCAGGTTCATACCAAGCGTTATAGTGGACCTAAGGATCGGAAACTGCATTTGAAAGTGTTGAAAACGATCAAGGTAAACCAGGGCAGTCAAACTATGACATCGTCGAGAAATTTAATGCCCACCGGTGCATCGTCAGAAGGATTTGTCAGCGCGAAGGAATACGATCTTATCGGGCCAGTAAGCAACCAAACCGGACATTGAAGAAGAATGTAGAAGCCAAAGGACGGGCCCGGCAGTTATACAACAATGTTCTAACGAAGTACGACGGATGCATCCTCATGGATGACGAAACTTACGTGAAGATGGATTTTGGACGTCTTCCTGGCCAATAATTTTACAAAGCCACTAGTCGTGGTGATGTACCTGCCAAGTTCTAATTCGTTTTTAAAGATAAGTTTGCAAGAAAGGGTTTGATCTGGCAAGGTATTGCAGCTGCAGACGAAAAACCTCGGTTTTTGTGAAAAACAAGTCCATGGACTCCGAAACGTACAAGGAGGAGTGCCTGAAAAACGTTTTTTTCCGAACATAAGACCTCACAAAGGACCAGTGAAGTTTTCGCCAGATTTGGCAAGCTGCCACTACAGCAAAGAGGCACTACAGTGGTATCGGGACAACGGGTGGATTTTGTCGAAAAGGACATCAACTCACCCAACTGCCCTCAATTCGCCCCTATCGAAAAATTTTGGGCAATTGTCAAGCAGAAGATGAAGAAGAATGGTAGGACGACTCGGGATGCAACAGAGATGAAGAGATTATCTAACAAAATGGCCGCTGAGGTCAGCGCATAGGGTGTCCAAACTATGAGTGGTACTCGACGAAAAGTTCGAAATTTCATGAAAACAAAATCGGATTTTTTTGAAATATTTTTTCTTTAAAGTGCAATAAAAAACCTACATTTTGAGTACAAAACAATTTTATTTCGTTTACATAGCTCCGAGATAGACCATTTTTAATGCGTCAAAATTTTAGATTATCCATGCTTTATTACTTATGATGTAATTACCTATGATGCAATATGCAATTCCGAATTTCTTCACAACTGGTATAATTTCACGGTGTGTTTATAGAAAATGGTATGAAAAAAAAACAGTTACTCTCGTTTTTCTGAAATTTAAAATATAACTTTTTCTGAGTCATATAAAGGGTGTATACGGTCAAAATTTGGTCAAGGGAAAACGCGTGTAAATCGGTGAAATCGTTTATTTAAAAAATCAAATTAAATTTCTTTTTCAAGTTTAATTAGTATAAAATTTAGGAAAATTATTCAGTTAGGCTTCCGCTTTTCCAAATCCGAATTGCCGGGCCTTACGCTTAATCCCTGCCATCAGATTTTGAACAGCCACCTTGTCCACATTCTTCGCCGCAGAAAGCCAGTTTGCCTTGAACTACTGCTCGTCCTTGGCAGTTTTTTTGGTCTTATTTAGGTTCCGCTTGACAAAAGCCCAGTATTTATCAATTGGGCGGAGCTCTGGCGTGTTGGGAGGGTTCTTGTCCTTGGGAACCACCTGCACGTTGTTGGCGGCGTACCACTCCATGGAATTTTTATCGTAATGGCAAGATGCCAAATCCTTCCCAAACAGTACGGAACAACCGTGTTTCTTCAGGAAAGGCAGCAGACGTTTATTCAAAAACTCTTTCACGTAAATTTCTTGGTTGACAGTCCCGGAAGCTATGAAAATGCTGCTTTTCAAGCCACAGGTACATATGGCTTGCCAAACCAGATATTTCTTCGCGAACTTTGAGAGTTTCATGTGCTTGAAAATATCTGCTACCTTTCCCCTTCCTTTTGCCGTATAAAACTCCTGTCCCTGAAGCTGCTTGTTGTCGGCTTTGACGTAGGTTTCGTCGTCCATTACCACGCAGTCAAACTTCGTCAGCATCGTCGTGTACAGCCTCCGGGATCGCGCTTTGGCCGTCGTATTTTGTTTATCATCGCGATTTTGAGTCACTACCTTCTTGTAAGTCGATAGTCCGGCTCGTTGCTTGGCTCGATGCACGGTTGTAGACGATACACCCAGCTTATTTGCGGCATCTCGGAGAGAGAGGTTAGGGTTTCGCTTGAAACTACCGGCAACTCTCTTTGTCGTCTCAGCGGCTTCCGGTGTTCGATTTCCCCCCGATCCAGACTTCCTGGCTGTGGACAAACGTTCCCCAAACACTTTAATTACATTTGTAACGGTTGATTTGGCAACTTTTAGCGATTTTGCTAGCTTTGCGTGCGAGTAGCTCGGATTTTCGCGATGCGCGAGCAAAATTTTGATACGCTGCTCTTCTGAACGGCATTTTGACAACTGAAGAGTGAATTCAGAAATCAAAATAGGAGCAACATTCTACACACACCTTCAAAATGAGGGGTTTTCAGGTTTTTTAAATGCAATATTGAAAGAAATACGTCGAGTTGATATTGACCAAATTTTGACCGTATCACCCTTTACTCCACACATATTGAATTTTTGAAGATTTTTGGTCCATATAATATATGTTCCTATATTTATCTATAAAATTGGGTCTGTAAATTGGAATAACAACAATATTATTTTTTTTTATTTTTCATATGTATTTCGATCGCTTTCACTCTGAAACATAAAAAAAACAAGTCTAGTAAGGATTCTTTGTAAACCTTTACTTTTATTAGAAACTAGCTGACCCGGTGTGCTTTGCTACCCCTCTCATGGAAAAAATTAGTTCGTTAAAATTATTATAATTAAAATAATTATATTTATAATTCAATTAAAATAAATTTCAACATTATTTATGGCATCTGTGCTTCTAGTCTTTATTCTCAGCGTAACTTGAAGGTTTGTAGTTTGAAGGAGGCACTCTTTAGAAAAAAATAGGAGGGATGTTCACTACAATAAATAGACCTTTCAAAAAAAAATCGTCCACTTTTGAAGCGGAAGGAGTATTTAAATACCGGCAAATTTGTACATAATCAAAAAGTGTGCCACTAAGACATTGGTTTAGTTCTTTATATGAATGTTGTATTTATTGAATTTGAGAGTTTTCTTTCTTGAAATGAGAAAGCGCCTATCAATACAATGTGTTATAGAATTTTGTTGAAACTTATTTTTCAATTGCATAAATCATCTCATTATGTCAAAATGCTTACGTTTATCAATTATTAACAAAAATCCTCCGAGGATTGATAAAATTTTGTCAATTTTTGTTAATTTTGTATGGGAGCCCCACCCTTCTTGAATTTGTAACAGTTTGAAAGTTTTATAGAAACCATTTCCGGTCTTGAAAACGGCTACATTCCAAATTTCACTTTGATCGGTTCAGTAGTTTCCAAAAATTGTTCGAATTGTGTCAAACTTTTGTTAATTTGGTATGGCAGCACCCTCTTTCTGGACTCGAAGAGGTTTGAAAGTGTTATAGAAACCATTTTCGGTCGACACTCAAAGTTTCACGTTTATCGGTTCAGTAGTTTCCGAAAATTATTCGAATTTTGTCAATTTTTGTTATTTTTGTACGGTATTTTTGTAGCGTGACGGGCGAAATCTCTCAACCCTGTTTATGACATTTTCGATGACATAAAACTGGCATTTTTTAATTGTAACTTATCAATGGAACAATAAACTATAACATTCTGTTTTTTTTTTTATTTTACGTCGCTTATAGTGTGTGATTTTAAAACTTTATATTTATTATTATTTTTTAGTACTCAATTTAGTTCAAGGTCTCGAACAAGGTGTTCAATCGTATCAAAGCGGTTGAACGCTTGAGCACCATATAGATAAGTATGTTAAGCAATGACATACTCATTTGTTGAAGATTTATTCAGCGAATCAACGAACATGTCACTTTTTCTGTATCGTACACTTCGATAACGATGAATTCCGACACGCATAAAGCGAATGTAAAATTAAGTCATCGCGCCAACAGCCACTTACATACAATGAACGAACGCCTGGCTTGATCGTTTTTTCTCGTATTAGCTTGCAATTCGACCAACATTTCCTATTTCCCGGTGGCACATACAAAACAAACCGGCGGCCGCCAATCCACTTGGAAGTGGCGTCAAACGAACAGGTAGGTACGAACACTTTCTCGCTGTTATCTAGCGATGGGTGTAACAAACTACCCTGCCTGCCTGATGTGTACCTTCTTCTCTGAAGTGCTGCAGAACGTGCAAAATTACTCGGTGACTTTTTTATATGACAGAAAAGCAAGCAACAGATTCTGAATTATTTGATTTTATTTTGAAAGATTTTTTTCTTGATGACATAATGATTTCAATGTGAATGGTTAAAGTTGGGACGTCACAACACAGCACTTTCGTTTTTTTTGTTCTGAAAATTTGATAATTTTAAAGCTTACGTTCTCAGTACACAATTTAACAAAAAAAACGTTATAGTTAAAATTAATTTTCTGGAAAATAACGGTTGCCATTCACCAGAGCGAAAACTTCGGATTTCAACTGCGTTGACAATACAATAGGATAGCAGCGAAATGGGTCATGCCAAATTTCGAAGACCGACCCTAAACATGTTGTAGATTTACCCAACAAACTGACCTGTGCAAAATTTCAGCTCGATCGGACATAATTTAGGGGTGCCTCAAAGCGCTCAAAGTTTTGTTTTTTTTTTTACCCTTAGAAATTACCAGAGGAGGGACTGAAGGAAATCGAGAAAGTTGAAATTCTAATTCTGATGCCGAATGACTTAAAAATGCAGAAAATGTCGAAATCTAGTATTATCCTGAAAAAAAAATTACAGGTGGTTTCCTGTCGTAAAATGCGATACATGAGGTCAAGGTCGTTCAGTTGCTCCATTGTTGAAGGATTCCACGGCAATCCTCGGTTCGGTGCACAGTCGATCGATCCAGTCAGAATCTCATCCATTGATACTAGAAAAAGTAGCGGTGATTAGATACATCCTTGTCTCACTCCTGCAGTTACCGGGATTAGGTCGGACAAGACACCATCGTACAAGACCTTGCACGAAAATGCCTTGTATTGTGCTTCGATGAGATGGACTAGTTTCTCTGGGACTCCTCGTCGCCTTAAAGCCGCCCAGATGGTTTCATGGTTAAGTCGGTCGAATGCTTTTTCGAAATCAACGAACACCAGCAGAAGAGAGTCCACACATGATCGTCCGGATCAGAATCCAGCTTGTTACCGCCGGAGTGTAGCGTCGATTTTCTCCTGGATCCTATTCGGGATTTGCAGAGTACTTTGAGGGTTGTACAGATCAACGTTATGCCTCGCCAGTTACCGCACTCTGTCAGGTCTCCTTTCTTCGGGACCGTTACAAGGATACCGTGCATCCAGTCGGCCGGGAATGTATCCCAGATGTCAGCGAAAAGACGGTGCAACATTTGTGCTGACAGGGCAGGGTCGGCTTTCACCATTTCAGCAGGGATGCAATCGATCCCAGGTGCTTTGTTGGATTTCATGTTTTTGATTGCCGCTTCTATTTCAGCCAGCGAGGGCGCTTCCGAGTTGACGCCATTTATGCGGCTTACTGTTGGCGCTTCGAGCTGCGGGTTCTGTTGGCCATTGCTATTCGTGACTCGGAAGAGTTGTTCGAAGTGCTCAGTCCATCGTTTGAGCTGATCTGTTCGATCGGTCAATAACTGACCTGCTCGGTCTTTCAGCGTCATTCTTGCATTAGTCCTTGCACCACTGAGGCGGCGAGAAATGTCATAAAGTAATCTACACAGAAAAAAATACTGAGCTTTATACTCATGTAAAATTTGAATTCATGTAAAATTCAGTCAGATGTGTTGTATACTATAACGCAGCCCTTAAACAAACCATGCGTTTCCGCAGTCGGGTCAATTTGTTGTAATTTTACATGACTTTTGCATGAAACGATGTTTGAAATAAAAAACTTTGCAGTAGTGCACAGGGTGTGTCTTATTATTTTCCAATTTTTTTCAAATATATAAAAGAAAAGTGAAAAGAAATCTATTTAAAAAAATTCACCAAGAAACAAAAAATGTTTTATTGCTTTAATTAAAAAACCTTCAAATAGTATATTACTCTAGGGAAATTTATAGACATAATTGGATAGAAGTGATATATTGTTCTAAGCTTTACAGTTCCCCTCTTGTTCATTTCTAAATATATTTTAAACATAAGAATAACTCTAACCGATAAGGTTGATTTTAAATCTAACATTTAAAAATTATTGGCACAAAAAGTAGTCAAACTTTTGGTAAGAATAAAAAAATGCAGAAAAAGGTCAACAATGTTCTTAATTTGTTGTTACAAAAATTTCAGCAATATAAAGCGCAGTTGGACAAAGGTTTTATGTGCTTCCAACGTTAAAATCTTAGTTTTAAGTAGCCATGGAAACGTAAATACTGTTGTCCACGTTTCATCCTCCCTGTGTTCCAGTTGTCTCTGCGTCCAATACTGCACAGTGGGCCCGGCCTAGTCAAGATGAGTAGTAAATGAACTTTTACTACTCACCGGGATGCTGACAAGATCTGGCTGTGTATGTATCATAAGCATAAGCATAAGCAAGCAAAAATTTCAGCAAAATAAAGCTATTATTCTCTATTAAGCTATTGTTCTGTGATTCTAGTATAAACGTGTTGATTAAAAAATCAGGCTCATAGACTATTATGTAAGTGAATCGTTTCGAATTGTTTAATATTCATACATACAAATGACTTGCTTCATTACCCCTTCCTCAAATTCCATCATTTTGCAAATACCTTTCAATGTACAACGAATTAATAACAAGTAATTTTATTCAAAAAAGATTCTAGGTGAACATAATGCTACCTACATTGAAAAAAGTGAATGATTTTTTTTTAAATTATCCTGCCAAAACGAAACATAAAAGAAAATTCAGATACACCATGTAGCAGAATCGTTTCACAAACAAACACCGAACGGCCGACCGGTAAGCAGCAAGTTTGATTTGATGCGCCGAAAAAAATCTGTTGCAAGTGTGGAGCTCGTGAATTTCGAGTAAACATAAATATTATGAACATCTTTTTAATCATTGTCATGCTTTGTTGTAAGGCTAATGGCTAGAAGTTGATAAATTAATGATTCAAAAACTAAAAAAGAATAATGAGCTGGAAAGGTTTTATTGTTATGGTCATGTAAATTCACAATAGCATTTTTTTCTCTTTTCGGGAATTTACATTACGTCATAAGTCATGTAAATTTAGTAGAAATAACTTGTTTCAATTATTTGCAGGTTAAAACATGTAAAAGCACAAGATTATTTAATACTATGTAATATCTCCATTTGCGGTGGCTCTTTCTCCCTCTTCGGCTAGGGAGTTTGTCCAGGCTCTCTTGTCTCGTCTACAAGCTCGTTTAACTGCCTTTTCCAGCTCCGCCTATCGTAAGCGGGCGGCTGCTTTGACTGACCCGGTACATGCCTGCTCAATTCCAATTTAAGCCTTTCTCCGATCATCGACCATCCTCCAAGTTTCATCCGACATCCATTCACTTCTTCTTCCACAAACTTTACCGAAGGTACCATGGCTCGTCGTGACAAAGGCATTCTTGATTCCACACCACTGTTCTTCGATTGTTCCGTCTTTCGGCAATTCCGAGGCTCGGGATTCTAGCTGTTCAACGTATGCCCTTTTCACCTCTGGATTCTCCAACCGGCGGACGTCGTATCGAAACCCGACTTTCTCCTCGCGCCGTTGGACACGCGCAACTCTCAGTCGTATCTCGCCAAGGACGAGGTGATGGACAGATGCAATGTTTGCGCTTCGTTTGTTGCGGACATCAAGAAGGCTCCTTCTCCATTGTCGGCTGATGCAGATGTGGTCAATTTGATTTTCTGTTCGGCCATCTCGGGATACCCAAGTGACCTTAGGTGCTGGTCGATGGGGGAAGAGCGATGCAACGATCGCCATGTTGTTGTTGCCACAAAATTCTACAAACAGTTCTCCGTTTTCGCTCAACTGTCCTAGGCCATGGCGGCCCATGATGCGCTAAAGGCTCTGATTGTCGGAGCCAATCTTTGCGTTGAAGTTGCCCAAATGGATTTGGATGTCACCCTTCGGCATTTTCTGTACCACGCTGTTCAGTTGACTGTAAAACTGCTCTTTCTCCTGCAAATCAGCAACGTCAGTTTGATATACAGTCAGATATTCTCTCGTTTATCGGTTTCCATCTAATGAGGGCCGCGTAGGCCTGCGGGCTTAACAGGAAACCAACTCCAACAACCAAGTTCCAATTCGTGTTCGTGTTTTCATGCTAAAAGTTGTCGCCAAAGTTCCAAGTCGGTAATTTCTTTCGGATTCCGTAACAATTTTATAAATCGGGAGCAGTAGATTGTTAGCCTAAAGTCCCTATCCCACGATGGGGCTGTCATCTTGGACTTAGCTGGCGGGAGCCACATTTCATAAATTCAGCCGCTCGCTGCGAGACAGACGCTGTTTAAGCTTCCCCTGACCTGGAGAACTGACGCTCGGTTGTTGTTGCACGCCGCCCCTGATCTGGGGAACAGACGCGTGCGGCCACCTTATCAGTCTGCATGCGACCAAAGCATCCACCGGGGTTAAGTACCCGATCTCCGCTTAGGTTACTCGCATCCCAGCCGGCACCGCGTGTAGGTAGAGATAGGAGTTGTGGATAAGAAGTGATATGATCACTATGGGGTCTCGTGTTGCACATTTCTATTAAAAGTACTCGAACGTTTAATTGATCATCATATCAGGCAAGAATGTCTTATCCAACATCCGCTTAATGCGACACAACATGCGCTTTAAACCGAGAAAAAAACAATATTCCCATTGGATTTCCTACTTTCTTACACAACGCAAATCTACGCGCTGCTTGTCGCCCCAGTATAACAATATAAACCGTTGTTGGTCGCAATAAACGATACAGTTTAAGTTTGCTTTTTAAATTGCATCGGTATCAAATCAACAGAAGTTTAAGTGAAACAGTGCTAGAATTTTTAAATTAATCCTAAACCCTCTACTTTAAACGGTCATTTTTATCATTTAAGTTGTGTTTAAGTTTTTATATTTAAGAACCACCCTAATGGAAAATAAATGTCTCACCCGAGTGAAAAATGTATTCTGAAATGTCTCATGAACATTGCAAAATCAAATGTTAAATTTTAACTTGTGGTTTGAAGCGAGTTGTATAAAAACTTATTTTTAAACACTCTAAATTCAGCCATCAGTTAACTGAAAGTCGATTTCCGGATAATTTTTTTCCGAAAAAAAACACTGGATCTCAACGTTTTATGCATTTTCAAATCATTTGGGTTCAAAATTTTTGGGGACCAATGAATTTTCGATCGAGTGATATATAAGTATTGGAATAAAGTATGGAAACAAACTTAAGCGTGGGGCCATATGCTCGTTTTTCCAAAGCGCCTTAGTTTGATGATAAACGAGGTTTCATTACCGTCGTGTGCTTCCTACTGTTGATATTAAATTTATCTATCGAAGCCTCAATTGGCATTCGAAGGTAAACCTGTTCAATACCTGAATACGGGAATACCCGAGCTTTACATGACGCATCAATGGCAATTTTATAGAGAACTTTTATTTTCCTCTAGAAGTGTTAGTTGCATGTTCATAAAGCACACTTCACACAACCCTAATCTTACCATCGTGAGCTGTAAAAAATAATCTCAAAGCTTAACATTTCCATCGGCCCCGATCGTTTAATTTTGTCGAAGCCGCTCTAATTCTGATGACGATCGATTGCGTGACGGTTTTGCTGAAATTTTCTTTTTCTTCAACCCCGGACACTATTGGAAATAAAAACTCGCTCCAAAACTCGACTGCATTCAGAGACAGCATTAGTTCAATGCTTTACTGACATGGTGGGTATAAATAGATGCTGAGCTTCGGTATCAGTTGTAGCTAACTACTGCTAACTAATGTATCGAAAAACGCTAACATTGGTTTTGCAGAATGCTCAATAAACAGACAACCATATGAATGTGTACTAATACTCATACCGGTACGGAAACAACCAGTAAGACACATATATGCCGGTTTCTTTCTTCGGTTTCGTCTTTTAATTATACCGTCCGGATAAGCTTCATTTTTGGTATAGGCCATGGATGAGCAACCTGCGGCCCGCGGGCAGCACCCATTTTTTTAAACTGGCTCAGCCTTTTTGTGCCATGAGCCATGCTCCAAACTTTTCTTGAATTAAAGGTCGTTGAAAATTATCAAATTACGAATTGTTTTTACCATATGAGTGGTTCGCAAAAAGAAATTAAAACAAAAGTTGAATGGTTGATTAAAAAGGTTTTTCATCCCTGGTATAGGCCAATTGATCGGAAATAGATCATGGAATGAGTCAACCAAATGAGGCACAATGAAATGTGCAGGCAAGGTTGCCGAAAAAAAATCTGTGTTTTTACCAAAAAAAACTGAAATTTTGTGATTCGACTCAAAATTTCTGTGACGAGATTCTGTCATTTCACAAAAAAAAAACATATCAAACATTCACAAATTAAATTTATTTAACGAAAACCTTGGTAGAAATTACTAAACAGTACTAATTACATAACATTTTCATGAATTTGAGTCATAAATCCATTGTTTATGTTAATATTAAAATTAATGAATTTGAAAAGGTGTGCACAATTTTAGAAATCTGTGAAAAGGTACAAAATTCTGTGTATCGTGACACAAATTCTGTCACAAAAATTAACTCAAAATTCGGCGAAATTAGAGATTTTTCTTGATATAAACATAAGAAAAAACGGAGAAGAATTGGGAAGGAATGGATTATTTTGTAAGGCAAGGTTTAGCTTTGTAATGTAAAGAGTTCATCCACTGGACCGACAGGATCCAATTTTTTCCTCGACCGATCGCTTTGACGCTCCTGATGTTAACCTTTTCGAGCTTTTTGTTCTTCATCAGCTTCTGTGCTTCTTTTCGATTTTTTTCGAGCGGCAGGAGTGAGATGCTCATTAATGTAGATTCGTGCATCTGAATAAAAACCGATAGCTTGTAGCAGGGTAACCGGGGAAAAACCTGGAATTCCAGCACAACACCGAAAAATTGTCATGTTTATCTTAGAAAAATATTGTTAAATCAATTTCTAAATTTAAGAGAAGCTTTCGCCAGTCGATAGATTTACCTCATTAACACTTTTTTTTTTCAATAGTAACCAAGCGATTAATTTTTTCACTAAATATAAGATATCTCGTTATTTTGCTCTCGCAAGTGTGCTAGACTTACAAGCATAAATCTTTTTTTTTTTTCAATTAGATAATAAAACTAAGGTAAGGTCTAAAAATCTTCTATGTTATCTAGTTTCTAATTATTAGTTTTAGTATTCGACGTCAAATGGTTTAGTGTTCAATATACAACATGTTTCATTAAATTATTTTATGCAAAAAGCAAATATTTTGGAAGCGTGAGACGTTTCTAAGCAGAGTTTCCTTTTTCTGAAGAAAGGAATATTGAATCTCTTTTTCACAAAAAAAAGATTTTGTGTTTTTGTTTAAATTGGCCTGGGGAACGAAGCCTTATTCTTCCTACGTTAAACTTTTGTTTAAAATTTCCATAACTGCAATATACACTGCCGGCCAAAAGTTTGGGATCACCCCCTCAAAAACATGATAATTTCGATCGGCCATATCTCAGCCATCTTATTACATATTGGAATTCTTTTGTTCTCATTCAAGAGATCGTGAGCAGAATCTTCTTTGTATGTATTTGACAAAATGTTAATATTAAGTTTGTATGACTAAGATTTAGCTTAAAGTTGGGACATTTTTCAAAACCTTAAATTAAAATTCAAACTCGATCATCTCAGGGTAGGGTGGACCAAATTCCTAAATTCGAGTTGCATTCGAATTCTTTTTTCGTACTTATTAAAATACATTTGTTTAATTTTGTGCGAAAAATTTGCAATGTACTTAAAACATATGAAATCAAAATCATCAAAATCGTTCAAATTGTTCATGTTTTTGAGAGGGTGATCCCAAACTTTTGGCCGGCAGTGTATGTATGTCTTATGTGAAAATTGTGTCGAAAACAAGCTCCAGTTCTCCACCCTGATACAAAAAAATATCTTACATTCAAGCGAATAAGGTTCAGCCCTGTCATATTCAAAATTTTCTTTATTTTCACGAATCTTTCGTTCAAATGATTAGAGGACTTCTGAAGTTTTTCATTGTTTTGTTTAAAAAAAATATTTTTTCTGAAACTTGATTTTGGATTTGTTCCAAAAATATGACTGCACTTATAAAACAGCTAAATATTATTCTGAAATTTTGTAAGACAAATCTTGTAGGGAAAGAGAGCATTTGCCAATATATCCAGAGATGCCAAAAGGCCTAGTTTTTCAGGATTTGTCTGATTATTGAAGATCAAACCTGATAACTTGATAAGCATTGTTTTTTCCCTGATTTTTGTGCAATAAGCCTAATTTTGCCTGATTTATTGGTAGAGACCAGTCTTCCGAAAATCAATCAAAACAAACACTCAGGATGCGTTTCCTGTTGGAAACATTCAGATTGTATAATGGGATAGCGCCTCTCGCAACTGCTTCGCCTGGCTGGTATGCAATCTCGATCAGCGCTCCTATCAGCTATGCAAACCGAGTCGCATCATTCAGAATTATCGGTTTAGCAAACATCGCATATCGGAGATGAATGAGATACAAACTGATCCATTCTGAATGTAGCTCACTCAGTATCTGCCTGAATTATATGAAATTCAAAATTATTTTTTGCAGGACGAGAAAAATCAAACAGTTGTGCGGGACACCATAAATTCTCAGTAGTTTTAACGTGACGGACGACAGTTTAATAAGAGAACTTGTAAAATTTGAAAAACATGGCGAAAGTGAACATCTTTCCCTCACAAACACAACTTCAATTTGATTTTGATCATACTGATGTTAAAAAACGTTATAACAACAAATAAATTTATTAATTTGCTATATATCAAATCAAACAAAATACGCTAATGATCGGCTTCATGTATCACTCACTCACTGCCTGATCCATTCACTCCTGATCGAAGACCAACAAGATTCGCCATATGCATTGCAAATTGGTGAGATTCCAATTTGATGATGGTGCTGCACTGTTTTGACAGCAAGCATCGTACGAGGTGATCTGTATTTTAGCGATGAATTGAACGATCGATGATCGGGTAAGTCCAGTAGCAATCAATAACGAAACCCGACCGTTGTACGTTCAGTTGCGAAGTGCAATCAGAAACATTCATTGAAAATGAGTGATATTCGGAACACTGGTAGAGACCCGTTCAAAACTCAATAGAAATTCAGTGCTTGCTCGTCGTCACTCCAAACTTGTACTCAATAACTTCAAACTCTGTTGGATTTGGATCTTCTATCAATGTTGTATGACTGGGTTTAGAAAAGGTTTGTCAGATTTTGTCTATTGCATCCAGATTTACTGATACGGCGTTTGAAAAAAATCAGTTTTATGATAAATCAATCATTGACATCTTTTTATTTATTTCTTCACTTCTTTGTTGAAGACTCTAAAGCGTTTTAACTATATAATACTTTGAAAAATATCTGTAATTTATTTTGGTTTGAACTTTCATTGGAATTTAGGTTTACCAGAACGGAAAAAAATAAATAAAATTTCTTCTACTTCAAATTCAAAATTACTTGCAGTCTTCGGGAAAGTTGATCATTGTGTACAAACTTTCATTTTTAAAATCATGTTTTATTATACAGTTGCTATTGTCATCTAAGACAATAATTGCTTTTAATGATGATAGTGAGATTCTTTATACAAAGCTGGACGTTTTACGAAAAAAACATATCATGTTTCGCCCAACAATCAGACAAATGCCTAATTTTCAAAATAATAAGTATAGAATTGGAATGAATGATTGATTTATTTTTCAAAGTCAGCAACTTATGTAAATGTACTTTTTATCAAAATTAATTGACTAGAGGTTTAATAACTGGAAAATATGAATTGTCGTATGCAAACATTAGTTCACATTTCTATATCGGAATTATTATTTCAAGTTTATAATTACGAAAGCTTTTGAAATGTTTATCATTTAAGCTTAACTTCACGAAAACTACTATGAAAATGATGTGCAAAAAGCTTTGATAAGTACTCAAATATTAAAGTTTGAATCAAGTAAGTTTAAAAAGGTACACGCAGAATAATTAAGAAACTAATTCTACGGCATTTCTCACGTAAATTAAGCTTTTGATGCATCCCATCCGTGCATCCCGTTTCTACGTGCGTCTTTTAGAAACAACATTGATTCGATCCCAGCAAGAGCACTAATGGTAAGAACTTCTTTTTTTTTGACTTGTACTTATGTCTCGTCACAATAAAAAAATGTAAAAATTGATCTGTTAACATTTTTCGCTAATTTTAACGGTTTTCCCAAACAACTTGTACACAATGAGATCAGCTGTTTGTTTGACAAGCTGAGAAATGGCTGATTGGCCTTTATTCTTACCAAACTAGCTTGTTCCTGACTGAGAAAGCAGCTGTCATATCAAACTTTATTCAAAACAACCAAAGCAATTGCTTTAAGCACCTGCTAGATTTAGCTTAGCGAATGCATTTGCTAGGTTTTTTTTTCATATCACCAATTGTCACCAGTCACTCATCCAAAGATAAGATTTGCAATGCACTCGAAACGTTCCAGGTTAAATCAAATATGTAAAGAATTCCTGGAATCTTTCGATGCGTCAATTGATAAATAAGTCATGCAATACCTAATATGATCAAAAAAATTAAAATATAACTTGTGCTAAAATCAAGAATATCATTCAAAATTATTAGGATTAATTTTATCAACTATCCTCTGAAAGACGTTAACTGATATGCCCTTGAAATTCCGAAGGAGCTAGAAACACACAAAAAATAGAAGATATGGTTTGTCCAATTGTGAGTTAATATATTTTTCTCGAGTGGGGCTGAAAATTATGAATAATGGGGATGATTTTACTACACATTAAACAAGTTAATATAGCGGATTAAAAAAACCGTTCATCTTTCCTTCTATATGAATCGAATCTTCCAAAGGGCAATCATTTATGCACTATATCTACATGTCTGTGATTCGGATTTAACCATCAATCAGCTTTTTATATCACTGACAGAGATTTTAGCTTTTTGTCTTTACCGGACGCATTCATTCATCACTTCTGGTCGATATTCACATGCCGGGCTTAAATACACGATCATTTCTGGAGTTTTATACGTCTAATAAATATGCCTATACGCGTGTTTTGCCTTACGATTATCGCACTGGCTTATTTATAATAAACAAGCCGGGTTTGTATCATTTTTCCCTTGGATCATCTAAGAGGTGAAAAAACCTAGATCTAAATATTGTTTATTTCGCTGGAAACTTCAACAGTTTCTTGATCAATTTACAAAGGTCAGTATCTGGTGAAATTTATGATGGAAAATTAACTTCAACTAGAAATTATTCTTTCAATCCTTTGAGTAACTAAGAAAATTGATTCTAAGCTTTTGACGGTAGTCTTTGGCTGCTTATTATGCTGGAAAATTATGCCTCCAGCTGAGAATACATTCTGGTTATATCTCTCTGGTTTCGAGCCAAGTTCAACTAAGGAGCAAGTAGCCGAGCTGGTGAAGATGAATCTTCAGACCGATACCGCAGATGTTACAAAGTTAGTTCCCAAAGGTAGAAATCTTGCCGAACTTTCATTTGTTTCGTTCAAGGTTGGTCTTGATATGCAGTTGAGGGATGCCGCTCTCGTTAGCTCATCTTGGCAGAAGGGGATTTCTTTCAGAGAATTTGATTTCGATCGTAAAAAGGAAGCTCCGTTTTCGTTTCAGTTTCAGCCTAAGTAACGATCTGCTGCCATTCTGCTTCCATTGCGAGCTTACAGGATTCCCTTTTGAGGCCTGGGAAGGTTCCTATTATGATTTTAGACCCCTCCCTCTACAAACTTGATATGGGAAGGTATTTGAATACAAGACATGTTACTATGACATTTAGGGAAGTCTCTGTTTTTCCAGTGGGAAATTTCAAGGGGAGAGGATGATTCCATACAATATTTTACATTTCTAAATAACTTATCCAGCAAATGGAACCAAATTTAGCTTGGAAGAATATCTAAGTGCGAAGAATGTTTCTATGAAAATTTTGTACTACTGTCTCCTTCCAGTGGGGTGATAGAAAGGAGAGATTGGGGCTCCTTGAAAATTCTTCTCATAAATTTATTGGAAGGTTGTAGCCCAGTTCTATATTCGAGTATAGAGCTGAAGTGGAGAGATTTGAAACTGCATAATAATAACCAGATTTGTTCGCTTTTCTCTCTCTCTCTCTCTCTCTCTCTCTCTCTCTCTCTCTCTCTCTCTCTCTCTCTCTCTCTCTCTCTCTCTCTCTCTCTCTCTCTCTCTCTCTCTCTCTCTCTCTCTCTCTCTCTCTCTTTCTCTCTCTCTCTCTTTCTCTCTCTCTCTCTTTCTCTCTCTCTCTCTCTTTCTCTCTCTCTCTCTCTCTCTCTCTCTCTCTCTCTCTCTCTCTCTCTCTTCTTAAACACGAATTAGTTGAAAATTTCCTGAAAAATCACAGGGAAAATCTACCGCACACACATACCCCTTAAAGCGGGGTAAGTGAAGCCACCTGCAGTCCATAACAATTTACGTGATAACTTTTCTTACTTTGCTTTTTTCCAGCTCATCTCTTCAGCAGTTATTCAAAATCATGTTCTGCATCACATTCGGCGTAACTTTATCAAAATTGATCTACTGCTGATTTTTAAATGATTTTTTAAAGTTGAGCTATACGAAAAACCGTCCACACTTTCCCCGGTGTACACCTTATAGAATATGTTGCCCAGGCAACAAATATTCTAAATGGAAAGAAGTTGCGACTGGTTTATGTTAGTTTTTCTGTTTTTTCGTAATAAAACTGTTTATTTACATTTTGTTTCGTACGGCATAATCAAAGCTCACGCGAGATTTATAGTCTCTGAAACCAATCTCTCTAATGAGCAATAAATATTTCATTAAGTCAGAATCACTTACATGGTTATTTAAAGCCGCACTGCTATACATTACATCAAATGCCAAAAATCTGTACAAATCTGTACCAAATTTTTAAGGCCTGTCATCTGCACGCACAGAATCTGTACCAAAAATGAGTCCAAAAATCTGTACTTTTCTAAATAAATCTGTACATGTGGCAACCATGCCCATGCGAGCTACACATGGAGCGTATACATTTGGGCTTGGGCCTGCTAAAAAGAATAAAGCTTGCTCTTTACTCTTACACAGATTTCCATGCGAATGACAGCTAATCGGAGTGAAATTGGAGTGAAGGCTATTGCTTTCTCTGTTTAACATACGAGAAATCGATACCGGGATTGCGAGCGCGCCCATCGCCCTTGAAGCTCCAGCAGTTGTCATATGACGCACGCCATGTACGCATGCTGAAGCCTAGTCCGTCACGTTCTCCGTGGTGTAATCGGCTTATGCACCGTTGTACTGAAGCGGAAATTGCGAGTTCAAGCCCTGTCGGTCAATCATTGAATCTTTTTCGAAAAATTTATGACATTGACGGCTTATGTCCATTCTTTCTGCGGTATCTCATGTTTCTCTAATTCTTTCCATCACCTTTGAAAATGTGACAATTTTCAGATACGAAGATGTACCAAGACGAATTCAAAACATTATATTTGATATTAAGAGAAATTTATTTCCACATGCCATTTCCATATATTTGCCGTTATTTGACCGCTCGCGGTATAAATAGGTATACCACATGCATTATTAGACAGCCACAAAACTTAGAAAAATAAAAATAATGAATAAATACTTGCATTTTAAAAATTAATATAGTATTAATATAGTTAAATTTGCGAAAAATAATAATAGGCGTTATCATTTTAAGTTCAAAAACCGTCATTTCACCGCCACCGAGGAGGACTGGCCGATCTTAATTAGCCACTTTGTCATCTGCACAGGAAGATCACAACTAGTATCTAATGAATGTGCGCTACTCGATACGCGCTGCCTTTCGTGTTATTGCTTCTTGGACTGACCGTCCGGAACGGTGGTGTTAAATAGTAGGAACAACCAGTCCAGACCAGAGCAGCCCAACGGATGGCGTGTGCGGATTTGACGGCCACTATAATAGAACAAACCCAACAACAATAAGATCTCTTATTCTTATTTAGAGCAATTTGATTGAAATGCAAATACTGGTCAATGTCACACTTGAACGAACCATACTGTATCAGTCCAGCCAAGTGGTCCACTTCCTTCGGTGATATATATAAGTATATATATAATAGACTTCAATAAAAAAGCATCATCACCGACAATCGTCGCGCGATTCCAGCCATCCTCGACTAAATAAAACGCGCGACCGGTCAATGGGCCAGGCTTAAGGATAGGTGTATGTTTATTAGACCGCTGCAAAAATGAAATTTTGCTGGCATATGTTTTTAGATACCTTTTGGGTCACCAAGGATCAGTGTAACATTTTAGATTATTTAGATGATCTGGTTGGTTCCTGAGTCAGCCCAACG
The DNA here is from genome assembly GCF_029784155.1 of Uranotaenia lowii. NCBI lineage: Eukaryota > Metazoa > Arthropoda > Insecta > Diptera > Culicidae > Uranotaenia > Uranotaenia lowii. The sequence goes on from NC_073691.1 coordinate 124,167,613, forward strand.
CGTTTCAAGTTTGTATGGAATTTTCTATGGAAGAAGAAATTTTTGCACATTAAATCATCTAGAAAATTCAAATAAGCTTAAAATGAAGTTGGTCTTTGATTTTTGCTTTCGACTATTCTTAAGCTGCATTTTTTTGCTAACAAGACAAGTAGCTAAGCATTTCATGAACAAAATTATTACTATTTCGAAAAAAAAAAAAATTAAATCAATTGAAAAGTATTTAAAAATGGCAGACTTTGCTTGGGAGAGCATCATTTTACAATGTTTTCTACCAAAAAAAATTACACTTCCCACAACAAACAGCAAATTAGAGCCAAAAAAGCTCCGTGTGACACTTTTGCGTAGAATCAGAATGCATACCGATGCTAGTTCTATGAAAAATTGTCGCACGACTAAAATTTTCCTTTCATTTTTAAAGCTCTTATAGTTTCAATTTAAAAAAAAAATCAAGTTAAACCGTAATTTGAGAAATACGTTCCTCTTTGTTTTTAAAAAATGTATAGTACAGGGTGACAAAAAAGTCCGGTCACACAGAAAAATCTCAATATTTAAAAGAATAAGATGAAAATCAGAATCTGACTTTCATAGCTTTATTCAGTAACTCATCAAGATACTTCATAGACGATATCTCTGAATTACACCACCTTTCTCTGATCGAACCAGCTTTAGACGTCTCGGAAAGTCGTCGCAAGCGGCGCGCACGTCCGGTCTTGTATAATCTTTTTCAACCTTGAAGTTCTCACAGACCTTGGTCGTTCAGATCGTGTCTTGTCCTCGGTGCCTTTGATCTCTAGGTATCGATTTATGGTCTGGTACACGAGTTTCCGGTTGATTCCGAGCGGTTTTAGGTGTTTGAATATGTTGAATATGTGCCCGGGTTTGTACCCTCTCACATATTCAGCGATAACAGCTGCTCTCAACTCTGCCACTCACAACTTAATGTACACAAACTGCACAGAAACGAACTCTGCCACTGTGGGCAACAAAGTTAGCACTTTCATTTGACATATAGATGGCACCAGAGAGATGCAACGTATAGGTTACAGGCGACCCCAAAAAAAAAGTGTGACAGGACTTTTTTGTCACCCTGTAGAGTATGGATACTGTACACGGAAAATAATAGAAAGGTTAAATTTACCGAGTTAGCAAAGGTGAACGCTCGTGAAAGCCAAAAAGATAACTTCTACCTCTTCGAGGTGAAACTCACCACACAGTGAGGTAAAATTTACCTGAATCGAGGTTGGAAAAAAGGTACAATTCACCGAGAAAAAAGGTGAATCCAAAAAAGGTAAATCTTACCTCGTAGCGAGGTGAAGTTCACCTGAATTGAGCTCGATAAAAAAGTATAATTCACCTAGAAAAAAAGGTAAATCCAAATAAGGTAAAACTTACCTCGTAGCGAGGTGTAATTGACCTGGATTGAGCTAAACAAAACGGTACAATTCTTCTAAGAAAAAGTAACTATTCGCCGAACCCGTTCATTGAGGTTAAGCTGTTTTTTCATTCTAGGAACAAGTTTTGCTTTGTGCCTAATATGTGAAAATCGGAATAGAATGGTAAGTGTTCTTAAATATCATTTAGTTGTGCTGGTTCTCGTCATATGTTTGGGTGTTTTGTAGTCTGTCTCGGATAGACTTAATGCCGTTTAATGACGGGAAACTGTCCTCGACAGGACTCAACTGCAAAAGCATTTTTATTAAATTTAGGGAAATACAATAATAAATTTGTCACTTACAAATAGTTCCCCTACTAACCTCCGCTCTACTCGAGTGCCAGGTTACGGTAGCAAACTGCCTAGCGCTTGTCCACAATAATAAATTTAGTAATTTATAAATCTATCCGGCGAGAAGAAACTTACTTGGCAATAGGACAATTTTATCCAATCAATAAGCCGTTCAATAAGCCCCAGTGGCTTTGCCGAAAACACGCCTCAACAACGTAAGTTGGCGATTTGCTGGTTTCAATGAAAGAACTAATCGAGCCTAATTCACTCCGAATCAGCGTTACCACATATACAGATTTTTCTGTAATCATACAGATTTTTTAGAAATTTTTAAACCAAGAATCTGTATATACAGATTACAGATAATTGGAAATTCATACAGATTTTATACAGATTTTCAGCAAATCAATTTTTTTTTTCAAAATATTTTTAATTAACCGATAATATTTATTTTGATGATCCAACGTTCAAGCCATCTTCATCTGCCACACCCGCAAATTTGGAAAAAAAATCCAGATCAGAGATTGGAACCGATGCAAGGGTTTGGTAACAGTTTTGCAACTTATCTCCTTGACATATGGTCTGATATCCGATGTCCAACAACAATGAAGAAGAAGGTCCTACATTTGTTCGAAAATAATATTCCAAGATAGGTTATTACAATTAATTTTTTCTCGCAGTATACTTTGAATATAACTGAGTACAGCAACTGGTTTATAACAGAGAATGAGCACAGTTTGCTAATCCCAATCGATTTTTTTTTTTTAGTTTTATTAGTAACACTATACCATCTTTGTGGCATTCGTGCCATGCCCCAATTGATTGTGTTAAACCCAGGAAGGAGACATATCGATAAATTTAACGAAAGATTCGACTCCGGACTTAGTGCGACCTTATTATCGCGCCATCACTAAATTTTAAATACTTACGAAGTTCAGACTTCCTATTACAGACTTTCGACAAAGAAAAATTAAGTTCTAGATTGTCGGAAGTCTGTGTTTTGCTGCCAGGTCACCAGTCACGTTTCTAAAAATATGATTTAAATGAACAAGATATTGTATGTTGCACTGAAAGTTTCATGCAATTTTTGCAGTTGCAGTCATTCGTACAAAATTAAACAAAAAAAAAGCGGTTCGTAAGTAACAAAATGACAGTTTTAACTCTGGTATGACAGTCCGATTTTCGCAGTAATCTGAAATGTAGTTCAATTAAGCACGCTACACATTTTAAAGGTCGTCATAGTGCAGCGTCAATATCCGGAAAAATAAAATTAGATACAGATTTCAATACAGATTTTTGAGATTTTATACAGATAAAAGAGATTTTTTACCTCGAAAATACAGATTTAAATGTGGCAACGCTGCTCCGAATATAATATTTTGCCAACTTTTAAGCAGTTATACTGACGCGAGGAAAAATTTTCACGACCGTTACAAAACGCTAACGATTTTCTTCGTTTCTTCTCTTTTGACGTTTATCGCCCTCTCTCTACACGCTCAAACTAGAAACCCAATCTGTGGGCTATAATCCCACGCAACATCATAATACTATTGATTTTGTTTCAGATCGGCCCATAGGGCTTTGAGATGTATTCCACGTCATCCTCCAGCCGGAAAAGCCGAACCTGACCGGATTAGTCGAACGGAGGAGGCCATGAATGTACGCAACGCAGGTGGATTCAGCGGCCATAGCAGCTCAGAAGAACGCGAAGCCGAATTACCAGTCCCTATTTATCTCCAATAAATATCCTTTTTGAAAGAATTTTGTATTTTATTAATTCTTATTGAAGAAAACAATCAAACCAACCAGCATTTACCTTTTAAATCAGTAAATGGGAAAACGGTATTATTTACTATTTTGCTAGGTGAATGCGAAAAAGGTAAAATTTACCTTTTTCCTAGGTGAATGAAAAAAAAGGTAAAATTTACCCCGAAAGAGGGGTGGAAAAAATTCACCTCGCAAAAAGGTAAATTTTACCTTTTTTTATTTTCCGTGTAAGTAGTGCCTACACTCAGAAATAAATCAAATACAAAAACAATTTTTATTTATCTATCCAGTGATTTCTAGATGATAAATTACTTCAGTCATTAAAAAGTAACTGCCGCGATAATTATTTTTTATGCACAGGAAACATTTCACATTGAGAAATCTTCCGCGTGCATAAATTTTATCTCCGAAACATTTCAGCTGTCATTTTGTTCTTTTTGGCAGGTGTCTTCTTTTGTTTACTTTTTGAGTTTGGAATTATTGTGTACATAGAAATCGGTGTTCGCTCGAAAATTTTTAAACTTTTATCGGCTTTGGCGAAATAAGGAAACATTAAACGCGCCTAAACTGAACTGTCGCCGTTGGAAGACCTGTGTGGCAGTGTTGTGTCGATGTTCGAGGTGAGCATTGGCCGTCCAAATAAAAAAAAAATGTAGATTGTTTCGACAAAAGTAAGTTGAAAATTCCAACCAAAAGCCAAATCATGCAGGTGAACAGGATGGTGAAAAAAAATGAGAAGTCGATGTCCAGCGTGGATTTTGTTTAAAGTTTTTTTTTGTTTTTTTGTGTGCAAATTTTGTGTTGTTTTTATTTAAAATTTTAAATAAAGAATATTTTAAAACACTTATTTTGTTTTTATTTGTTCCGAAACTTTCTTTATTGTGCAAAACATTTTTTATGTCCACCACCAGATGTCACTGCTGCCCATTTCTCAATGCATAAATTTTAATCGCAGAAATATTTCTCAGTGAGAAATAACCCAGAAATTACACCACGAGAAATTTGCTTGTGCGTAAAGAGGGAGAAACGTGAAAATACCTAAAAAATAATTGTTTGATATTTTATTTATTTCTGAGTGTACCGAAAAGTGTTTTGTTAAAATTTCTCTGAATAAAACACTCAATGCTCCTCGCTCCTCGTTCGCCCTCTATTTTAGTGTTCTTTTCGGTGAATAACACTATTTTCAACAGTTTAAACACTAAAACAGACCGTTTCCAACAAAAAATGAAAATGATCCAAAAGTCACATGGGACAGTTTTGCTTCGAACGGCAGTACACAGCTTTCAAATAAGCAGTCAAAAACGCTAAAAAGAAAAAAAAAATTTGAAAAAAAAATCGAATACAGTAAGGTTTTTTTACACTGATACGTACCGCGTAAAAAAACCGTGCAAAACTTGACACTTAAGACCTGAGACATGAGACCTGGGACTTGAAACCTTAGACTTGAGACTTTAGTCTTGAGACATGAGACCTGCGAATTGGTACCTGAGACTTTAGACCTTACATTTGAGACATGAGACATAAGACATGGGACATAAGACCTGAGACATAAAACATGAGACCTGAGATATGAGACATGAGACATAAGAAAAGAGACCTGAGACATGAGGCATGAGACATTAGACATGAGACATGAGACATGGGACATGAGACATAAGACATGAGACCTGAAACTCTCAAATCTCATGCCTCAAGTTTAAGACTCAGGTCTCATGTCTAATGTCGCATGTCTCATTTCTCAGGTCTCAGGTTTCTTGTCTCATGCCTCAGGTCTCTTGTCTCATGCCTCAGATCTCATGTCTTATGTCTCATGCTCAGGTCTCAAGTCTCATACATCTTGTCACAGGTCTCAGGTCTTAGGTCTCATGTCTCGTGTCTCAGATCTCAGGTCTCATGTCTCAGATCTCAAGTCTAAGGTCTCATGTATCAATTTCTTAGTCTCAGAGCTAAAATTTTCCCAACTTCAAAATGATTCTAAGTGTTTTCCTTTGAAAAAGACTTAGAATATTTTCTCTCAAAAACCGTGTTAGTTCGCGAAATCCGTGTAAAAAAACCGTATTAATCCAAAAAACCGTGTAAAAAAGCCGTGTAAAAAAAACCCGCGTAAAAACAAACCTTAATGTACTTATCTTTTTTGAAGTACAAAGTAGGTTTTTGCTTTATTAACATGAATTGTAATGCACGAATCATGGAATATTTTCCATCCAAAGTTATATTTTTTGGAATTTTCAGTACATCCCTGGCGATCTTTAAATGAAAAATTTGGTTTTCCCATACAAATCTCCATACAAAATCAAAAATTATTGCGCTAATTCAGGACTGAATTAATCGAATACAAAATTTTTATTGCTATTTCTAGCAGCAAAAACAAAAAAAAACCTTATGGGAGTTGTAAAAATTTAAGAATTTGAAATTTCTATACAAAGCTTGCATTTGTCTAATGTGTGAATCGGGATTAGCCACCCGGATAGCCGGTGAATATTCTCGCCGGTTGTTTACCATCAAGGCCAATCAGATACGTATCTACCACCAATATCTACAGGTACATGTTAGGAAGTGACACATGCATTTGCACATCTCAAGATGAACAGTTACAGAACTCGAAACGACTATAATCCGATGTCTTATAGTCAACGAGATGAAGCCGTTTAGTCTCTATATACCTAATTACAAGATTTTTTTTGCCAGGAATTTACCACTTCGTGGCATTCTTCCCTAGATATACGAGATATTTAGGCACACCCAGCTAAGAATGTATCCATGATTTATGATCTATTTTCCATTTCAGAGTTATACAGTATGCTATTTCTCTGGTTAAAATTTCAACTCAGAATTTGCAGTCCAAAGATACATTCACATTATTTTGAATCTGCTTTCAGTTTTGTATTTTTATCTATGTTAATAATTTGATATCTGAATCTAAAACCTGATTCTGAATTCAGAAACCGATTATGTGAATTGCAAAATCTGAAGACAGAAAGAAAAAACAAGGAGCATTTATATTTTCATGCGAAATTCGAAGCCCAGAAAGCTATTCGTCAAACAAAAAACAAATTGTTGATATAATTTAGGCACTTGGGATCAGAAAGGTGTAAGTGCCTCAGTGATAGTTTCGAGAAAACACGTTTCAAAGTTGTGATGGTGCTCGATTTTTCATATAGTTTTAGAATTCGAATAATTTTAATTCAATCAAAAGTGTTCGAAAAAATTATAAAAAATCTGAGTTTTGCACCAGATGTACATTGAAACATGAAGAATCGTTAGGTATACATAACTCAAAATTGATGATTTTGCACCCCTCTGATCGTGAGGTCTCAATTGTAAATTTGTGTAGGCCAAGAATAGTCTACATTCAAGCCAGGGCAAGGAATTATATTTAAAAAAAAAACCTTCGCGCCTCTTTTGCCTTGATATGTGAATGTGCACCGCTGATAAGATAAAACTAATCAACCTCGGGCGTGGGTACGTCTTGCTAGTAGCTTTTGCCACATCGAGTCGTCAGCTACAGAACAAGTTGTTGTCAACTCTGCGGTAGCCACCGATATCAATCTGTTGAGTTTTGCTCGTCGCCTTACGTAATCATTTAGCACGAAGATGGAGAATATGAATGAACCAACATTTTATGGATTTGTGCGAGGCCACGGGAAGACACAAGTGTTAGGAAGTTTGCACTTACCTTTGATTAGTGGCTCGGACACCATGGTCATTTCCTCCTGAGGAATCATGCTCATAAGCCGAGCAATATCGGTGGCCAACATACGATCGACCACCTCCAGTAGCGGGATTTTGAGGGAATGGAACTTGCTGAAGTCCTGGTTGGCGAGAACTTCTTGCATTTTCTTGATGTCAGGGAAATCTCCCGGCGAAATTTGATGCTCTTTCTGGATGCGATCATAAACTTGGCCAAGGTTTTTGATAAGTTCCTTCTTTTTACTATCCTTACCAAACATCGAAGGCATGTCCTTCCGCAGCTCAGCAATAATAAAGGCGTGTACCTTTGCTAATCGCGCCCGTTTGATGAGGTCATTGAGTTTTCGCAATGCGGCATTACGGGGCAGGGATTGAAGATCACGGAACAAATCCTGTTCTTCATCTTCGAAAAGCCGTCGATTTACGTCATAACGAAGCGGTTGGTCCCAGAAAGATCCGATATAGACTCTGGCAACTTCGGGGGTCTGAAGAACTTTACCCAAAGACCACATGAGGGCACCGTAGACTCGCATCAGTTGCTGATGATCTATCATATCCGCCTTGTTAAGAACTATGCGGATCTTGTCGTCATGGCCTCGCAAAGCTTCGATAGATCTCCGGAATTCGTCGGAGATATCCAGTTTATGAGCATCGAACAGCAAAATAATTCGATCCACCCTTTCGGCAAACCACTCCAGCACTCCAGTGAAATCGTAGCCTCGATCAACGCGTTGTTTCTCACCGGACAAAATACCGGGAGTGTCAACAATAGAAATTGCACGCAGAACCGGTGAAGGCACAGTTGAACACTGGAAACGATTCAGGAACGCATTGCCGTATTTTCCAAGCGGACGAAACTGCTTTTTCGGATCCACAACCAGTGCATTTCCGGGGATCATGCCTTCTTTTTCATCAAACATAACGGCAATGAAACGGTCCGTGGTCGGTTCCGGTCCAATGCGGATACCCGGGAAATCACGCTCAAGCAGATATCGAATGAACGTCGTCTTTCCAGTCGAATACTGACCCACAAGCAGAATCATAGGTTTAGCATCGAAATCAGGATCCTCCAATTTCGGCGAATGGAAATCATGAAAGCTATAGTGCTCTTCTAAAGGAAGCAACTTGCTTTTGTAAATTTTTTTCAACTCTCCCAGCACATTCTCGACCACTTCTTCGGTCTTCGTTTCCCGTTTCAACCAACTGAACATTTTCACTCGCTTTCCTTAAAATTTGACCTACACTCTTTGCTTTATTTAAGTGCTGCTGATTCCGACTGGTAAGAAAAAAAAAACCACAATTGAATTAGTCACTCGCGCAATCTTCCACGACAGTAATTCGCGAATCGAGGGGCGGATTCCTGATTTTCCTCTCTACCAATTCTTCGGAAATGAACTTTACTGAAAAGAAAACCAGGAAACACAAAAAAAGTCACACTCTTGATGATCTTAATCAAGGAAGGAAGTCCGTAGTCCATTCGTAGACTATTCCAGTCGAAGTAAAATTTCCACTTTTCTTACCACTTTTATTGTACCCACTTCAGCAAGTGAGGGAGAATCGTGAATAAAAATTGCGTTGAGCTAAGTGAACGACCACGAACGGAATGAAGAAAAATGACACATCACAGGACAGGCTTTCACGGTAAAAATAAAAAGCTCGCTGCAGCACATAGTACATGGAAAATAACAGGTATAGTAAGGACATTGCGCTTCAATGTGGTCGAAAGACAACCTGTATAAATTTCTATAAAGGTGGTGCAGGTCAGGGGTGCCATGTGGTTTTGACAGCCCGGTCGAACGAAATCTCATGTGTTCGTTCGACTTGACCCCTCCGTATTGTGGGTATGGGAATTATTAAGCAAACACAAGCGACACCCTACGGGCACGAGACATGGATATTGCTCGAGGAGGACCTGCGTACACTCGGAGTATTCGAGCGACGAGTGTTAAGAACCATCTTTGGCGACGTACAGGAGAACGGAGTTTGGAGACGAAGGATGAACCACGAGCTCGCGCGACTCTACGGCGAACCCAGTATCCAGAAGGTGGTGAAGGCTGGGCGGGACATGTTGCGAGAATGACGGACGACTGTCCTGCAAAACAGGTGTTCGCTACGAATCCGGTAGGAACAAGACGAGCGGGGGCGCAACGAGCGAGGTGGTTAGATCAAGTGGAGCGAGATCTGGCGAACGTGGGGTGCCCGAGAAATTGGAGAACGGTTATTGCCATGGACCGAGTGAATTATAGGAATTATGTTCGTCAAGTTATGTCGTGAGACGGTATACTATGTAAATAAAATACAGCTCCGGATAAAAAATATGCATGCCATTCGAAGTATTTGACTCACAAAATGCTCGAAAATAGCAAAAGCAATTACTAGAGCTTTATTCATATCAGCCCATGTCCTCCATAGAAAAGTTTAGATTATTTTTCCTAACTACAAAACGTCAAACATTTACCGGCATCGAGGTTAGCAATGGTGCATTCTTCGTCACTTACTACAAACAACCATATTCCTTAGGTTTTGAGGCACTTCCATTAGAAATTTTTTTTCACTGCGTGCATTCATACATTTTTTTCAGAAACCCGAATAGAAAACATTGTGATGAGGGTGAATCTCATTTTCACGCAGTGAAGTTTTTTTGTTTGTTTCGATTATAGTCGTTTTACCATCTTTATGGTTTTCACGACTTTATCAACGTTGCAGTTGGCGGATCGTTATGGAAAAACTTATCCGGTACAACTGTGTCGGATGTTTACTCTTGGGCTCGAACTCGCGGACATCGGCTCAGGAGACAACAGACTTGCAGTGAAGTTTAAGGTTTCGGAAAATTTACCATGCATGAACCATTTCAATATCATCTGAGCCGAACATTATAATCGGTTCAACTATTTTATTACTAAATTCTTTGATATCCTGATAATTCAACTAAAAATTCAATTATAGTTTAGATATTTTTTTAAAATCATACAGGCCATTTCAGTGCATTCAAAATCAGGACAATTTGAAAAAAAAAATTAGGACAAATCCTGATTTATCAGGACACCTGGCACCTTTGCTACCAAAACTCAGTGGTAGCAAGGGGTGTCAGGTGTCCTGATTTTTCAGGATTTGTCCTGATTTTCGAGAGGCAGCTCTGATTTTTTTAAAACGCTTGAATTATTATCCTAATTTTTGAAAAATTACCTTTTAAATGTCCTGATTTGTCCTGATTTTTTAAAAAACATCTAAACTATAATTAAATTTAATGTTAAATGGTGAGAAAATCAAACAAACCTTTAATAAAATAGTTTAACCAGTTTTACCGAACTTCAACTAGTGAAAACCTTATATTACATATCCTTAACCTGAACCTGAAGTTTATAACTGACAGGTTCACGGACTCTTAACAATAATCTTTGGTTCAAATGATATCTAAATAGCGTTTTCCGATATTGACTTCAGGCTAGCCAAAGTTCTTCTTGCTTTAGTTGCATAATTTGAGGCGTCTTCAGCACCTTTATTTCGCCTTTAGTTATGCAATCGTAAGATGCTAGCCATCATATCTTTGAAAAAATGTACGCCTTAGAGTTAAGTAAATTAGATCTCTTCAAAGAAACATGAAGTTTCACTGAGATCCTATATGTGTGTGTTCGTTTTTTTTTTTAAATCTTAGCAGAGCTGCATATGTTATTCTCATCAATTTAATGGTGTCCTGAAAAATCCTGATTTTTTCATCGCGGTGGCCTTGTCAAAACCACCTGGCACCCCTGGTGGTAGGCGTGGTAGCAAGACCATACTGACAAATCATTTCACATATTAGTGTGTCAAATTTCACACATTTTGGAAATAAGTAGACCTGCACATTAAATGTGTGAAAGGTACCGCTGCACACTAATGGGAAATACCGCTTAGGCCGATGACATAGTGAATGCGATGCGATGCGAATTGGCGGAAAATTTACGGACGCAGCCTATGCGAACTCGAGCGGCGGAACAAATTGACATCTGCTTCGCCGCGTTGAGTATGTCAGGTTTAAGCGATTCACATACATTTTCATCAAATGTGGTTCACCGCATTGAATCGCATTCACCGCATCGCATCGCATCGTATTCACTATGTCATTGGCCTTAAGGAAACGAAATGTGTGCATTTCACACATTGTGCAAAAAGCGTTTAAAACGGGAAAATATCACAAATCAGTTCAATTTAGGTAACCGGGAGGTGATAGTTAACCCAAGCAACCAGAATTCCCTTAAAAAGGTTCTATAGAAGCTTAATCAGCTCTCGTTTGTGTCTGAAAAGAATGCTAATCAGCCCAAAATTTAAGTTCTTAAAGCTACTTTCAAGTTCGTTTAGGTGGCTGTAGAGAACGCTATTCAGCTTCTAAGAGAACGTCAAGAAACTTCTACGCGCCGAGAAAAAAAATCAGATTGACAGATTGCTCTGACAACCACATGTCAGATTGCTAGGATTCCGGTCTATCATGGTCTATCTCATTGATTTTAATTATAGTGTTTTGATTACAAAAGCTGCTTACACGCCTAGAGAATTGAGCCGCTGCTCTCTAGGTTGCAATGAAACTCACCAGCCTCTTGACCAATTCAGCAATAGTTAATTGCCACTGTAATGATTAGTATTTAAACTTAATGTCATTTGAGATGATTGAGTGGGTTGGTCAATAGAAGGTACCTTATTTCGTTCAAAGGACTTTCAGTACACAATATGAATCATAACAAAAATTCGCATCATCAAAAATTTATTCGAATATCTTAACATTTATAAGAAAAATTCGAAAAAATCTTGAATTCCATTTGTAAATATCAGTACAGATATAAACAAAACAAATACCATGACAAGAAATTGACAGACATTGTTGACATGTCGCTTAGAATTCCCATATAGGTTATTTAAAACACCTTCAAGTATCTTAATGGTGCGCTTCAGAATGTTACGCGAACGTTATCGACCTTCTTTTTTTTTTTTTTTTGTAAATTCTTTATTTGAAACGGCTCATACCTCTAGGCTTTAAGGAGCCAAACTCGTTTTGCATTTTTACAATTGGTATGCTTAGCTTAACACTTGTTTAGAAGACAAAGAAGGATAGAAAGGGAAATATGAAAATAAAAAGAATTACAGCTGAAGATCAATAGCTTTTAGAAAAAGATATATTTCGAACATGTAGTCCAAATCCATCACAGCTAACACATCCCTCACTGGAACGTCAGGTGGTTTTCCTCGGGCCCGAAGGGAATCTATGAAATTCGCTCTGGCGACAAGGTGGTCCTCACACGACCAAACAATATGCTCGATGTCTTGGTATCCTAGGCCGCAATCGCATAAATTGCTGCTAGCAATATTTATACGATAGAGTACCGCATTCAAGGAATAATGATTGGACATGAGACGGGAAAATAAACGAATAAAATCCCGACTCAGGTTCAATCTATCAAACCAGGGTTTAAGGCTTACCTTTGGGATAATCGAGTGAAGCCACCGACCCAACTCATCCTCGTACCATCTGCGCTGCCAGTTGACAAGAGAGTTTCTCCGAGCCAAGAAGTAGAATTCGTTGAATACGATTTCACGCTGGTAAATGTTGCCTTCCATCGCACCCACCTTTGCAAGGGAATCTGCCCTCTCATTGCCTACTATTGAGCAATGTGAGGGGACCCAGACAAAGGTGATGAAAGAGCAACGTCTGATAATGTAGTCAATATATCTCGTATCTTTTCGAGGAAGTACGGCGTGAACTTTCCTGGTCTTATAGATCGGATCGCTTCAACAGAGCTGAGGCTATCAGTTATAATATAGTAGTGTTCAACTGGTCGTGAGGCGATACTATCCAGAGCGCAATGAATAGCAGCTAACTCTGCGATGTACACCGAACATGGTGACTGGAGACTGTATGAGGCGCTGAAGATTTCGTTGAACACTCCGAATCCTGTTGTTTCCTCTATAAGTGATCCATCGGTAAAGTACATTTTATCAGCATCGACGTGTCTATATTTAGCTTCGAAAATTTTTGGAATCAAAAGTGAACGGTGCGTGTCCGGGATTCCACGGATTTCCTGCTGCATAGACAAATCAAACTGGACAGAAGAATGGTCGTAGTCTGGGCTACAAACACGAGTTGGAGAATACGAAGAAGGGTTTACCTGCATTGACATGAAGATATGGTATATAGACATAAATCTAGTTTGAAGATTTTGCTCAAGTAACCTTTCGAAATTCACAATCACCAATGGGTTCATGACCTCACACCTGATGAGGAACCGGAGTGAAAGTAAATTGAATCGATCTTTCAGGGGGAGTATTCCTGCCAAAACTTCAAGACTCATATTATGCGTTGAGGGCATACAGCCCAAAGCGATGCGGAGACAACGGTATTGGATACGCTCGAGTTTGATTATGTGAGATTTGGCAGCTGACTGGAAACAGAAGCTACCATATTCCATAACTGAAAGAATGGTCGTTCGATACAACTTTATAAGATCTTCTGGATGGGCTCCCCACCAGGTGCCAGTGATTGAACGGAGAAAATTGATTCTTTGTTGGCATTTTCCTTTCAGATACTCAATGTGGGTTCTCCAGGTACACTTGGAATCAAACCAAACCCCAAGATACTTAAAACACCTCGATTGAGTGATCGTTCTGCCTAGGAGTTGAAGCTTAGGTTGAGCAGGTCTACGTTTTTTAGAGAAAACAACCATCTCCGTTTTCTGAGGGGAAAACTCAATCCCAAGCCCCAAAGCCCAGGAAGACAATCTTTCTAAAGTATCTTGTAAAGGTCTGTGCAGATGAGACTCAGTAGATCCTGTGACAGATACCACGCCGTCATCTGCAAGTTGTCTTAGAGTGCAGCCTTCAGAGAGACAACTGTCGATGTCACTTACGTAAAAGTTGTACAAAAGTGGACTCAAACATGAACCCTGCGGGAGGCCCATGTAAGAGGTTCTTCTAACTGCAATGTCTCCGTGAGCAAAGTTCAAATGTTTCTCACAAAGCAAGCTGTATAAGATGTTGTTCAAAAGAGGAGGTAGACCTCGGGAATGCAACTTGTCTGACAACACCTCTATTGAGACTGCATCAAAAGCTCCCTTTATGTCTAGAAACACCGAAGCCATTTGCTCACGTTTTGCGTACGCCATTTGTATCTCTGAAGACAGCAAAGCAAGACAATCGTTTGTCCCTTTGCCCCTTCGAAACCCAAATTGAGTATCTGAAAGGAGGCCATTTGCTTCTACCCATTTATCCAAACGAAACAAAATCATTTTCTCCATCAATTTGCGTAAACAAGACAACATCGCTATTGGACGGTACGAATTCGCATCGGACGCTGGTTTTCCGGGCTTTTGGATAGCGATAACTCTCACTTGTCTCCACGCTTGGGGAACAATGTTGTTCTCCAAGAATTGATTAAATAAATTTAACAAGCGAAATTTGGCGGCGTCCGGAAGGTTTTTCAACAAGTTGAATTTAATCTTATCAATTCCCGGAGCTGAATTGTTGCAAGAGAGAAGGGCAAGTGAGAATTCGACCATCGAAAAGCTGGAATCCAGACCACACCTATTTGGCGGCACATTCCGAATTATTTTTTTTACATGTGTAGAATCTGGACAGACTTTTCGTGCGAAGTTAAATATCCATCTATGTGAATACTCCTCATTTTCATTCGTAGATGATCGATTGCGCATGCTTCGTGCCACTTTCCACAAAGTATTCAAGGATGTTTCTCGTGATAATCCACCTACAAAATTCCTCCAATAGGCCTTTTTCTTCCCCTTGATCAATTTTTTAAACTGATTCTCAAGAGAAGCGTATGTTTGAAAATGTATAAGAGTTCCATATTTTCGAAAATCTTTAAATGCTGTTGATTTTTCCTTATAAAGCTTGGAACACTGGGGATCCCACCATGGATTAGGAGGCCTTCGACGCACAGATGATTCTGGGATGGGTTTTGTTTGAGCAAAAACTGCACTATCGTGTATCAAGCAAGAAAGAAAGTGGTACTCCTCCAAAGGAGGTAAATCGACCTTCTTGAAAAACATTTTGGACATGTCGCCTAGATTTCCCATATAGGTTCTTTAAAACACTTTCAAGTATCTTAATGGTGCGTTTTGGAATGTTACGCGAATGTTATCGACCTTCTTGAAAGAAGTTCCATTAAAATCGCTTAGAAGTTCCGTTATCGATAGTTTAACCACGTTTAACCTTTCAAAGGGCGATGGAAGTTCCTGAGTAACTTTTACGCGACAAGAGTCACCTGAAGTTCCCGTAAAACATTTTTTCAGCCAAATGTGAACTTCGGAGTTCCATCTTTAAGTAAAAACGCGACTTTTGGTTGCTTGGGAAACTTATTTTCATTAATTTGGATATAAAAACAACATGATTTGGTATCTAATTTTTTTTTTTATAAATTCTTGCACATTTTTAGTTTTTATTTAATTTGAGTGCTGCGGGGGGAGCAATTCCATGAGCTTTTCTACCAGCCAGAACAGGCCGGCGATACCAGGCCGGACCTGAAAGAGAAATTCTTGTTTAATTTTAAAATTAAAATGCTGTGCGGGTTTATATGCTTGCCATTGTTCTATGACTTGAGGCGACTTTAGGGATGATTCCTGATTGGCTCGCGCATGACTGTTTGTGATTTCACACACTTTTCCCTTAATCCGCGAATTCGGATAATGTTTAAATTTCTAGCGTAACATTTAAAAAGGGCGAAACTGCCAAATGTAAACAAATCGAGTTAACGATCATTCCGGATGCACGCGGTTGCACTTTACCTATTAAACGCGGTTTCATTTTAAAATTACTTAAAACTTTCAAAAAATTGATAAAATTCAATTGGGCGAAACTTCCTGTTTATGCATTTTCGTTGGAACGTGAAGTTACGCCTATTCAAAATGGAGTGAATTTTTCTATTCGTGTAGGGCCAATAGGCGTAACTGAGTTGACCGTGTGTGACAAAACGGCCTAATTAGTTTTTGCGTGTAGGACGAATGGGCGAAACTTCAAAACCAAAACAAAAACGGCCGATCAATTGGGCGAAACTTGCAAGCGTAACTGGAATCGAAAACAATAAAAGGGCGAAACTCGAAAATCTCTGAAATTAAGCGAAAAAAGTTAAAGTTCTTGATAACCATCGAACAATAAGGGAATATGATGCATATTTTTTAATGTTGTTGAACAAAAAGTGGTCGATTTTTTAAATAGGATTTGAATAGGTGTTCCGAATTTTCAAACGCATTTTTCTCGTTTCGAGCAAACTGCTAGTTTCGCCCTTTTGAAATGTTACGCTAGATTTCAAACTTGCATGGTTTGTGAAAACCACCTTCGAGTTTGTCAGCACCAGGGGGGTGGCAATCTGGTTCTTCTTGCAAACAAGAATCTTTTTCTTTTTTTCTATCCATCGGGAGAAACGTTTATGGTGTTTTCCTCTCAAAGCAGTACAGAGTTGAAAAAGTCAAAATTTCAACCAATGAGGAACCAGAATGATTGTTGTGTTAGTGTGCAATCATTCATAATTCTCTAGGTTTTGACATCTAGTCCGGTTCCTTGACAGCAAAATGTCAGGTTTGTTATGGGCCCAAAAATCGTGGGCCCGTAATTTTGATGGTTGTCAAAATCAATGACAAAGGATAGGGATGTCACCCCCCTGGTCAGCACATATCTGCTGATAATGTGTGAAACTATTTTGCAAAATGTATAAAATGATTTATCAGTGTATACATTGGTAGCAAGGGTAGCAAGCAAGTTTGCATCCTGGCCTGGCCACACTGCCTGCCACATTCATTCATTCATTCGTCGATCGCCGTTGGTGGAAGTAAGACGTGTGACGGTTTGAATCGTGTTCCGTTTGAGGGTTTCAACACTCCATTTTGGATTTGCAAGTAGTTTTTAGTAACATCTTTTCGCGCTTTTCAATAATCAATTGTACCCGGATAACGTCGGAAATCACTTGGATTGTGTGGTAATTCATACAAGCTTCTCTTTTATGGATAGTTGAATTATGAATGTGGCGTACTTCATTGGATATCCCTCATAGTGAAAATTTGTCAATGCGGTTTCCTCATAGGAATTGAGCCGCCATATTGAATAAGCCAACTACGAATAACGTGAACGACTGAACAAATTTTTATCTTGTATGTTTCACAGCTTTTCTGACACCGCCAATTCAGAACGATGGTTGGATCTAGAGTGTACGTAGGAGGATTGCCATACGGGGTGCGAGAACGGGATTTGGAGCGGTTCTTCAAAGGCTACGGAAGAACCCGAGATATTCTCATCAAAAATGGATATGGGTTCGTGGTAAGTTGATAAATCGAGTTTCCTTCATTTATACGTTGGTCTTTCTAATAATGTTAAAATATTTGTATATTCTAGGAATTCGAAGATTATCGCGATGCAGATGATGCCGTCTATGAGCTTAATGGCAAAGAACTGTTGGGCGAAAGGTTAGTTAGGAATTTTTCATGACGGTGTAGTAATTGTTATAACAATTACTAAATAATTCCTTTAATAATTTCCACTTTAAATATAAGTTGATTATAATATTTTTATGGTATTGCGGCGCGATGAATTCTAAGTTAGAAATTTAAGACAGTGAAATATATACCTCCCATCCGTAAATTCATGTTAGTTTTAAATGACCGTCAAGTGAAAATTTTCTTAAGTGAGCGGCCAAGTGAATTGAAAAAAGTGTTTTTTTTTTCAACATTTCGACAAAATTTTTAAATAATCATTGCCTAGACATGAAAAAATAAATACATAGTTCCGATCAAGATCAGATTTCAGCTAGTTCCACTCGAGATCATTTACCCCAATTATTTTGTTTCATTCTTACAGGGTGGTAGTTGAACCTGCTCGGGGAACAGCAAGAGGGCCCGGAGGACGTCGAGAGCATGAACGTTATGATCGATACGATCGTCGCGGTGGCGGAAGTCGTTATGATAAGTGAGTAACTTTATTTTTATCGATGTTTGTTCATTCAGTAAAAAAAAGATGTTACTAGCGGTGTGTTCGTAAACTGATTTTTTCTATCGAAGTGATTTTGTCTATCTATGCAGGCGTTCGTAAATTGAACAAACTATGCAAATGCATTGGAAGGTGATTTGACATCTGCCAAAATAATTGATGCATCACCCAAAAAATCAATTTACAAACACGCCGTAGGTGTTACCTTTTCTGTCCATACTCTGTTCTTATGTTTCTGAACTAATTTAAATCATCTCTTGAAATAGATTAACTAAATGGAAAAAATTCTAGTGTTTTGTTTGAAAGTCGAATGGATTCAATCGAATTTATTTTCCAGGAACAGCTCACGATACGGGCCACCCCTACGTACCGAATATCGGCTGGTCGTTGAAAATTTATCATCTCGAGTCAGCTGGCAGGTATGTCTCACACGTTTAACTGTCCTTTAAGCATTCCACTTCCTGTAGAATTGTTATACTTATATCTTTTTTTTTTGTTGCGCTGTTTTTTTTACCGGGATGCATTTTTGTTCTAATTACACAAGTCAAGGTGAATGAATTTGGTTGAAAAAAAAATGAATAAGGTAAAGCACTCTCGCTTCAACCGCCAACTGGAACGGACGCCAGGGAAGTGATAACCAATCTCTTGCTGTGAATTTTATTGAGTCGCGACACGTGTTCTGAAAAATTTTTTAGAACTGTCCAATAACGGATGGTGGTGTAACATTGTGACTAAAGGTGGATTCATAGTACGCAGCAGCATTTCTTTTAACAATTACCATCAAGTCACAATGTACCGCCCAGTTAAGCGGTTTTTCAACTTCAAACATGATTAGTAAAAAAAGATGTCAGATTTAAATTAATTTTCTTTTTCAATAGATCTCAAAACTGTTCTACCTTTTGGAAAACAACGGAATTAGAAAAAGTCCTTGAAAAAAAATGGTCCCGATGAGATTAAGCTTCTAGCTAAATGCATTAAAAAAGTGAAAGTAAATGTCTGAAATTGTAAATTTGAAATCGATATCAACAAACACTGTGAATCTATTTCGTGCAAACTATTCCAAACCATCACTCTGTTAAACGGTTAATTCAAAAATCGCGTAACATTCTGCATTCCCTTTCTACTATACCATAAATAATTCACAACAAGACTTGGCTGTCATGGACCATAGGTCTGTGCCACAAGAGAATGAGAAAAAAATAAGGTGGAGGTGGTTTTTAAAAAGTTTTTACGATTTTTCTTGTTCAAACCTAAATAAAATGTAATTATATTCAATTATACTTCAGTTATATTGATCTGTAGATTTCACTAGCACTTAATTTGCAAGTACATATCTACATTCCCATAAAACAATTATTTTCTTAATTGTTCCATATGTATTCTGAGTTTAAGAACAAAAAAAATTAAATGATTTCAAATGAAGTCACCCGTTTCTTCCAGTCGCCAATATAATCTCTCTGTTAAAATGTATGAACAAGTGTTAATTTCCCAAAAAATTATATGGTTTTTAATTATTCTAGCCCTTTCGGTTTATTACGGCTGGATGAAATGGCATAGAATGTTACAGGGTTGCTAGCGAACCGAAAGTATCGAGAAAAACTTCGAAATTTAATCACGTCATCATGAAACTGAACTGAAAAACTAAAATGTCAGCACATCACCAAGAAAATTGACCTGTTTGTAATTTTGTTTTACGGAGTTGCAACAATATTTTTAAATTAATTACTTAATGTAAGAGTAGCTCCCTCAATGAAGCTTTACCTCTTTTTCTTAATGTTCTATTTTTGATTGCTGCTTTTGAGCCATCAACTGGTTCACGAGGCCGGTAACGGTGACCATGGTTGGTCGGCTCCACACAAACAACAAAGAGCCGGGAGAAAACAACACTGTTTCAGTTTGGCTTCCGAGTGTAATCCTCTTTCGCTGGTCGTGCTCCACACACTCGTTATCTGAGTTCACACGAGCTGCACCGGAATGGGCACCAACAACATAAAGATCATCTGTGAAAAATACTAGAAAAATCTGTAGTTTTTTTCAAGCTTTGTTTTAGTGTTGATGATTAATTAATTACCTTAAAGGTGTTGTAAAATCCGGAAGCTACTTTTAATTACTTAAAATCTGTTATGAAAAAGAATGAGCTGCATAAAGAATTGTTAAGATTAAAATTTGATACATTCGTATGAGACTGATGTATAAAAGTATCTTAAAAGTTATTTTTCAATTTAAGGAGCTAAGTGGGGTTATTTTGAACAAAATTATTCAGTTTTTATACAATAAGCTCAAACAAGTAGCTCTTTAATGTTCAAATTCTGGAAAGTAACCAACAATGAATGACTGGTTTTCATTTATAAATTGCAGCTTGTGGGCGTGAAACACTTGTTCATAATCACCCCGTTTGTTTATAATTAGTCCCTTGTCTATGGGGTATTTATAAACACTGTTACGATTCTTGTTTTATGATGACTTTTGATATTGGCTATGTTCCTAGACTGAAACCACATCTTAGTGAGATTTGTTGATTTTTGAAAATTACTGTTGGCAAGTTATGGCTTATTTTCAGTTTTACATTGGTGGGAGGTATCTTTTCATATAATCACGGATCTACAATTCTGAAAAACTGAAATGTTTTTCCCTTAATTCCAAGATGTTTATCGTTTGTTCGGAATTACAAGGCAACAGTTTAGAAGGAAACGAGTTTTTGCACTAATTTATTTAAACGGCAGAAGCTTATTCCTCCTCTCGAAAAAAGCTTATTGAACGAGCTGTTAGTATGCCTGTACAATATATCAATTATATATACAGATTTTGAAAACATCAGAATTACATTTAGTTGTGCATATCGTGGGTAACATAGAGCAGTTATTCCGATATCAGTGTTAATCGATTGCTAGCCTTTAAAGTTCTCGTTCGCACTAATTGTGGAAATCGGGGAGTTTCAAAACGATCGTAAACCGCTGAAAACTGAAGGCAACGTAAGCAACAAAACAAAAGCTAGAAGAGGCCACATATGGTGTTCCCGGTGGCGCGGCGGATTGGCATGAAGAACTGAGTCTGGCACGCATTGGATCAATGGCACACATCGCAGAGATAATCTATGGAATTGAGGCACACAAATCTCGCTAGGAAGGTATCGAAGCACCAAAATCCTATATGTCTAGCAACAAAAAAACTGACACTAGCCTGCTGATCCGGAAACAAAGAAGACGTGTGGAATGGTTCACCATTATCATGGAGAGTAAAACATGAACAAGGCTCACCGATTAACACTGATGAACGGTTCTGTTCCTCAATGACATTATGCATGCAATGCATTGGGCAGTAGTTGTTTTGAAACTGTAACCTTCCTTTGTTTCTCCTAACAAAATACTAAACTCCTAAACTCTTCTTCCCTCGTTAATCCTCAGTTAATGTAAATGTAAATTATAAAAGCTTATTTTTACAATTAAAAAAAACCGTTGTCAGATGCTAGAGGAAGCACCAATGTAGTAAACAAATATTATTGTTATCTTTTCCTGAAGGCAACCCTCCTTTCATAGACTGGGGTTTGCGGAGAAGAGACAGACATAGACAGGAAGACCTTTGGCAATATTCTCGGCTTGTCAGAGCATTCTGGACCAAGGCATAAACGGAAACCGAAAGGAGAGCTTCCTAAAGCCTAAACATTGCGCGTCCCCATGCTGTTCAATGGCCTGTGTCCCCTTTTTGGCGAACCAAGAATGGATCCGGCTTCATCTCCGATGGAGCGATCTCAATACGAATTACGGTCATCGAACTTTACTCCTTTTGTACGGTCCTCACTGTTGAGTAAATATCCGCGCTACCAAACAATCGACGGCTCCATTTTACGATAAGCAAGCCAGCCGCGTATGACGATATGGAAGGAAATATGATCGTGTTCACCTAACGGACGTCCACTTCTCGGTGTCGGCTCCAACCGTTTCAATGGTTCTGCAGTTATCCATCAGAACAAAGTACAGTCTTACAAATATGTATTATTTAAAAAAAATTGTTTAATGCTCTTGCAATAAAAATTACATTAATTTTCTAAATTTTTAAAATAAATTTAAAGATTGATCCAATACACTGATGATGCGTACTCCACGTGGTTCCATGAGTGGGAGCAAAGAGAGAGAGGGAGAGAGAGAGGAAGCGTGAGAACCAAGTCGCCTCACCTGGTACCATAGAAGACAGAGACAGTGCTTTGAAGGGTCATCTTTCCACTATGTAGAAGTCCGTTGCCTGGGTCGAGCCAACAGCCCTGACCTTTTCCAACACACCTGAGCAAGCCAAATTCGCCCGTTTTGCCATCGAGATTATTTTTTTCAATTCCAGTTATCCCTGATCCGCTTCAAACAGTGGTTCATCATGGATCAAGACAGATGTTCTTATCAAATCGGGGTCTGAATCTCGTACAACCAAATATCATTTCACTGAACGCAGTTCCACAGATTCGGAGAGTCAAATTCTGTTTAGAATCACGAACACACACCAAAATCATGGTTAACGATTCAGAAGCTTATTTTGGTTAACGTTATAAGATGTTCAGCATTTAGTTTTATTGCTTATCATGGAACAAAAATAGCAGCCCTCAATGATAACGTAAGACGTAACGAAGGCCCGCGCTAAATACACGGAATGCGTGGGAATATGTGTGTATAATTCCACCGACCAGCTGGTGTTGACGCCCCCGAGGTTTTAAACGTTAATTAAGAAACTGAGAGAGAGAGAGGGAGCCTTACATATGCGATTGAACCAACCGTGCGCTCGCTCGAAAGGTGTCTGTCCCAGGCTCAAAGGTAAAGGTCGACTTTTATTCACTTAGATACATTTCTTTTTTCTTGAAAGCAGTTATAAAAAAAAGATTATCTTTGAAACTAACAATCCTTAAAATTATTGTTAATTTCTTCAATGTGTTTTTGATGCGTAAGATAAGACAAGAAAAAGAAATAGGTATCGCGCGAAAGTGAAAATTGGGGGTATTTGATCATAATGAAAAGAATCAGCTCTGCTGGATAAATCATCTAATAATAAATGAAGCCAAACTACTTATCAATCAAGAAGCCTACTGATTAATTTGAAACGTGATGCCCGAAAAAGTCTCAAGATGTACCAAAAATCCCTCACCAGGAAAGCGAGCCTAGGGAAGAGACTATCCAAAACTGTCACTACTGATGGGATGAGACCAACTGCTGAACGATATAATGTACAAACCAGTAGTATGAGGAGACCCTGGTGAACACAAATGCCCTGAACGCATTCCCGACATGGAACTGACTACCAGCACATATCTAATAATCGGAGAAGAGCAGCACTGTGGATAACGGAAGCCATGATTCTTTTCATTATGATACAAAGTGTTGATGTTACCCAATCTTACTCATCACGCTGTTCTGTAAAGAAATGTCTCGTTAAGACAGTCGGTCGAAGAAAAGCAGGTTCAATAATTGCTGTGTAGCTAGATCAGACGCAAATTCTTCGTTTAATAGTAGAATTAAGTGAAAATTCATTACTGCTTTAGAGCCATGACTAATTGATGCTTTTTTTTTTTTCTTTTTTTTTGTTTTTTTGGTTTGTTATTTTTATCTGTTTCCCGTAAAGGACCTGAAAGATTATATGCGTCAAGCTGGAGAAGTAACGTATGCTGATGCTCACAAACAGCGAAAGAACGAAGGGTTAGTGTTGTCTATAAATGTGGTTTCAAATGTTCCAGAGGTAATGTTTGAATTTTATTTTAGAGTTGTCGAATTTGCAACTAGCTCGGATATGCGTAATGCCATAGAAAAATTAGATGACACTGAACTAAATGGCCGCCGTATACGCTTGGTCGAAGATCGTGCAGGACGTGGAGGTGGTGGAACACGCAATGGACGAGGTCGTTCACGTTCATCCAGCAGTCGATCGCGGTCCCGTTCTCGTCGTCGCTCCCGTTCGCGATCACGTCGTTCTTCTCGCAGTCGTTCAAAGACCCGTAGCCGGTCTAAGTCCAAAAACGGATCAAAGTCTCCCGAAAAATCTCGTTCACGTTCACGATCCCGATCCAAGTAAGAGACATTAAACGCTACCTCCTACATGTTTCTTAAATAAACTCATACTTTTTTGTACTTTCCATAGCAAATCACGGGAGCGTGATTCAAAATCCAAATCACGATCGCGTTCGCCGAAACGAGAACGTGATGAATCCCGTTCGCGCTCTCGTTCAAAATCTGAACGGCGTTCCCGGTCACGATCGAAGTCAAAGGATAACAAGTCCCGTTCCCGATCGCGTTCCCATTCTCGTTCGCGATCAAATTCCCGAGGATCTCGTGATCGCTCCCATTCGGCAGACAAGCGAGATAAATCTCGTTCGGCATCTCCCAAAAACAACGACCATTCACCTGATCGAAACGAAAGCATGGAAGATTAAGTCACTTCAAAATTTTCTATCGCACCCGACAGGATTCAACAAAACACTAATCTTATATGTATCTTAACCACGCTTAGTTTTCAAGTAGGAAAAGGGATAGGAAGTACATACACACTTTTCTAATTCAAGAAAAGTTATATTTTTGACGGTGTTAAAACATAATACATAATCTAGTTCTTTGCTCTTATTCACAAAGAATGATCTACATTACAAATTTTGGTCTACAACTACAGAAACTTATTTAGCTGTTTAAAAACCATGATCGGAAACATATTTGATTTGCTGAACAATTCATTAAGACTACCTGTAACAAAAATAACATTAAGCTGAAGAAAAACCATTTTATTTGTTTTATAAAATCACAAGATACACCAATTATAAATATTCGATCCGATCTCAAAAAACCTTTCTGTTGGCTTACTTCTTTTGTTCTCGTTGTCTTGGAAACTGCTGTGTCATTAACTTTGAACTGACAATGGTAGACAAAAAACTGAGACCAACAGAGTTACTTATCGCCAATAAATGCTACCATGTATTTTGTAGGCAGTACAGAACGGTAGAATGTTTTTGTTCTTAAGCAAGTACCAATGGCGTGGTATGGTAAGAAACATATTTCATGTGTAATATGTAATTAAGTCAGGCAAATAAAGCTATAAATTAAAAACTGCCGAGTTTTTTTTTAATGAAAAATAGAGAAGAGAAAGCAATAGCATTTTTTTGCAATGCACTGAACAATTAAACATTCAAATAAGTACATAACAAATTTTTATTTCAAACAAACAATTCACTATCTTACATCTAGAAACAATCTACAATAACAAGTGATATAATATTAAAAAGTATCAAAATCTCTAACAAAAAAATGACATAATTTTTTTTACTCAGATCATTGTATTCAAATTTGACAAAGTTCATCATAATTTTTTATATGAACCGATTCCATTAGCTGACTGAATTTAGTAAGCGAGCACGGATCGCCGCAGTTCGGAATATCCATTTCTTTCGGATACTTGTCCTCACTGTTAAAGTAATACACTAATTTCACTTCGAAATCATCATCAAACGTTATGCTGTGATGCAGTTCAACCACAAGAGTGGCCGAAAAGTCCGGTTTTCCAGTAGCCTGGTCAATGACTCCTAATGCTCGCATCAAATTCACCAAAGTAATGTCATGGCCAGAGTATATGAAGATTGATCTCTCAGGTATAAGTATTCCCGACTTTTTACGGATCATGTTGTCAAGTAATTCGGTGACGATGGCACCGCCTTTGATTTTCTTCATTAGGGGTGTTTCAGTAAAAAAGGCTAAGCTGCGTTCAGCCAAAGGTAACATCTTTTCTGGAAAAATGTTCTCCGTCCAATCTGGCAGCTCTAACCCAGCGTTCTTCTCGATTTCCAAAGTATTGTAGAGTAGTTCCACATCCAGTATGGTGCTGATATTCTACGAAAAGTTGATGCCGTTTAGTGACAGAGTTAAGAGGTTTATCAAGTGCTCTTTTGTATTAAATTTCGAAAAGCTGATCTTAACACACCTGTCCGGTTGATATAGATAAGGTCTTGTAAAGAACAGAATTTTTCTCGTTCAAATCTCGAATTTCCTTAGGAGGATAGCCCATCAAACGCTGTAACGACTGTTCATACCGTGGGCACGGTTTCTTCTGTGCAAGAATCTGAAGGTATTTTTGAATTTATAATTAGGGAACAAATATCTATTAATCCTTTAAAAATATATTTACTGTGTCACGATCTCTTGGTAGCGTATTAACTGGAACCGGTTGCCAAGGAATAGGCAATGGATTGGTGTTCTCCAAAGGCGGTAAAAATCCTGCCAAGAAACTCTGCGCACTCATAATACAGCGTTCAGCGTAACTACTGACGACATACATCTGGTCTTTCGAATAAAGGCCGTTCGGGGGCAATAATCGATAATAGCGAGGTCTAAGATTACGGCCTAAATTGTACATCTGAAGTGATCCTCTCTGTAAAAAAAGATTTCAAGCTCAGATTATTCAGTTTTCAACTCATAACATTTCGAATAAAACCTCTGAAAGCGCACCCAAGCCACCAGTCCATGGGTAATTACGATGAGGATCGTTGGGGTAGAAATCCGTCGGTGATCGATCTCCATGGCGAAAGATTATACCAATCATTCGGAGCGTACGTAGGCCTTCATTATCTGTACTGTCGCCGAACACAAGATAGGCAAGCATTACAGAAAGGCAGATGCTACCAAGGAAAAATACCGAAACGGTCATTCCTCGTTTGCCTTTTTGCCAACAGTCCCACGTCATATTGAAGGCAGGCTTAAGTTTTTTCACAACGAATAACAACTTTCTTCCACGTGAGGATTAATGCATTGAGCTCACTTATCCTGATGTGTATCATACGCAAATTGGCTATTACCTAATTTAGCAGAAACTAGCTAAACGAACATTTTTTTCTTCCTTAGAGAAATTCTATTGTCCTTAGAAACAAATCTATGGTTATCAAAAGTAAGGATTTTGGTAATATGTAGAATTTTTTTTTGAAATCCCGGAAAACCATAGACACTGCAACAAGTTAAAATATCAATCACCATGGGTAAAACAATTTAAGTATCGAGTGTTTGTATAAAGCGATAAGGATGAAAAGTTGAGAACATGATGACTGTAGTAAGGTGGTCTCAGATTGGCAAAGGGGACGAGGGTTCACGCTCGTTTTTTTCACTATTTATGGTTCAAAAATAACCATTAATGGTTTTTTTTCAGAACTGCCAACATGGTTATTTCTGATCAATTTATCATAGTAGAGTTTCAACCATTAAATCTTCTTCGCCATTTCATCAGTCTTGTGCCACATTTTTTTTCTTATACGTTGAATTTCTTCATCAAATCGTGAGATCAACAAGCCATTAGGGGAATTAGTAATCGTGAAGTAAATTACACTCAGAGAAAACTTGGCATTTGAACCAAAACCAAAATTGATTTTGATTCAAGAAATATTTCACTGAAAAAAATCTTTTTTATTTGAAACAATGTATAAAGAAAATTTTTTGAAACAAAGGATTTATTCTTTGAACTAAAAAAATACTTTGATTCAAAGAATTTGTTTTAATTTCAAAGGTGAAATATTCTTTTAAGCAAAGTAAAACAGATTAGAAACAAAGGAGTTTTTATTTGTCCCAGAATCAAAGTAATTTTTCTTTGTTTGGAAACAAAGGAAAATTTCTTTTTCCTAAAAAACTTTTTCGCTGCGTGTAGATTGAAAAACATAAAACGCAAACGGTAATTGTTTGTATTATTAATAATAATTACTTAACTACCTTCGATTTAAAAACAATTTTTTTTCAGGATCCGCCAAAACTAAAATCTTTCGTACCGTTACCTGATCATCGTCAGCGAACCGCGAAGTAATACCACTGATGAACTGATGTACAAGCTAAGCCTTGAAAAGTGTGTAAAGTCCCGACGACCGTTTTGAATCAATTTTATGTTTTTTGGATGAGCCACCAGATGTCTCCAAGGACACCAGAGAGAACTGTCAAGAAGAAAATGAAATGTAAACAAAACAAAACAACAAACTTTTAGTCAATTATGAAAAGGTCGTATCTATTTGACGAGTTTCGATCAAATTGATGTTGAAGATTCGTTACACATTTCTGATTTGCATTATCAAAATTTTACGCTTAACGCTGTTTTTCGAATTGCTTCAAACTAGCATGAAGCACTTAATATAAACAGATATGATGCGTGAAAATGCCCTCTCAGAGAAGTCAGTTGGATTGTTAATTTTAAGCTCAACTGGATAAAATAACTGGTTCGTCTGGCTTGTTCAAAGTTGTTAGTTAGCCTCCTTAGTAAAAAGAATCGAGGTAAAATGAACCAGATGAATTTACCTTGCTGTGAATATATTGAAGCCGTCCATTTTTCTACGATGTTAGTTTATTAATTTTTAAGATCATATACAATTGCGCTCTTCCAAGAATCAGGTACTTCAAAAGTTGATTCGGCTTGTTTGAATGATAGCATTTGAAATTATGAATACGTTTCTGGAATTTTATAATTCAAGCTTGTATATGTGTCATTTCGCCAGTCTCTCTAGTGACAATATTATAATGATGCTATTTTTTCAGCTGAAATTTATTCTTAGTTCATCTAATTATATACATAGAGCAATTCATCTAATTGTATTTAAATTTATTTATTAATGAGTTCAAACACCATTTCGCCCTCTCGAAAAATTCTTATTTGCAAAAGAGCTATCTAGAAACAGTGCCATCTGTTGCGCCGTTCAAAAGTTACAAGTCAAGCAATAGATGGCACTGTTTTTCGTCACTTTTTAACGGCTTCTTTAAAAGAGAGCACTGGAAATTTTACACAAGTTTTTGAAGATTTTTTGTTCGAGCTTGTACATCAGTTCATCAGTGGTAATACTTTTTTTTTTTTTTGTAAATTCTTTATTTGAAACGGCTCATACCTTTAGGCTTTAAGGAGCCAAACTCGTTTTGTTTGATAACAATTGTGTGCTTATATCTAGATCACTTTTAAAGAAAAAAGAAGATAGATAGGGAAATATGAAAATAAGAAGAAATTATAGACGAAGATCAATAGCTTTTAGGAAAAGATATATTTCGAACATGTAGTCCAAGTCTCTCACACCCAGCACATCTCTCACTGGAACATAGGGTGGTTTTCCTCGGGCCCGAAGGGAGTCTATCAAATTCGTTCTAGCGACAAGATGGACCTCGCACGACCAAACAATATGCTCGATGTCATGGTAACCTTGGCCGCAACTACACAAATTGCTGCTAGCAATATTCAAACGATAGAGTACCGCGTCTAAGGAATAATGATTGGACATGAGACGGGAAAATATACGAATAAAATCTCGACTCAGGTCCAATCTATTAAACCAGGGTTTGAGGCTTACCTTTGGGATAATCGAGTGGAGCCATCGACCCAACTCATCCTCGTCCCATTTGCGCTGCCAGTTGACAAGAGAGTTCCTTCGAACTATGAAGTAAAATTCGTTGAAGACGATTTCACGGTGATATGTGTCGCCTTCCATCGCCCCCACCTTTGCCAGAGAGTCCGCCCTCTCATTACCCAATATCGAGCAATGTGAGGGGACCCAAACGAAGGTGATGGCAAAGCAACGTCTTGATAAAGCACTCAGAGTTTCCCGTATCTTCCCGAGGAAATACGGTGAGTGCTTTCCTGGTCTTATTGAACGGATTGCTTCAACAGAACTGAGGCTGTCCGTTATAATATAGTAGTGTCCTACTGGCCTTGAAACGACGCTGTCCAACGCCCAGTAAATGGCTCCTAATTCTGCGATGTATACCGAGCATGGTGGATGGAGGTTATATGAGGCAGTAGCTATTTCGTTAAAAACTCCAAATCCCGTTGATTCCTCTATAAGCGACCCATCTGTAAAGTACATTTTGTCAGCATCGACGTGTCTATATTTAGCATCGAAAATTCTTGGAATCAGAAGTGGGCGATGTGAATCAGGGATTCCACGAATTTCTTGCTGCATAGACAAATCAAACTGGACAGAAGAGTTGTCGTAGTCTGGGATGTAAACACGAGTTGGAGAATATGAAGAAGGATTAACCTGCATGGACATGAAGACATGGTATATAGACATAAATCTGGTTTGAAGATTTTGCTCAAGAAGCCTTTCAAAATTTGCGGTCACCAATGGGTTCATGACCTCACACCTGATGAGGAACCGGAGTGATAACAAATTGAATCGATCTTTTAGTGGGAGTATGCCTGCCAAAACTTCAAGACTCATATTATGCGTAGAAGGCATACAGCCCAAAGCGATGCGGAGACAACGATATTGGATACGCTCGAGTTTGATGAGATGAGTTTTAGCAGCTGACTGGAAACAGAAGCTACCATATTCCATAACTGAGAGAATTGTTGTTTGATACAATTTTAAAAGATCTTCTGGGTGAGCTCCCCACCAAGTGCCAGTGATTGATCGGAGAAAATTGATTCTTTGTTGGCATTTTCCTTTCAGATACTCAATGTGGGCTCTCCAGGTACATTTGGAATCAAACCAAACCCCAAGATACTTAAAACACCTCGATTGAGTGATCGTTCTGCCTAGGAGATGAAGCTTAGGTTGAGCAGGTCTACGCTTCTTAGAGAAAACAACCATCTCCGTTTTCTGTGGAGAAAACTCAATCCCAAGCCCCAAAGCCCAGGTTGACAATCTGTCTAAAGTATCTTGTAAAGGTCTGTGCAGATGAGACTCAGTAGATCCTGTGACAGACACTACGCCGTCATCTGCAAGTTGTCTTAGTGTGCAACCTTCGGAGATACAACTGTCGATGTCACTTACGTAAAAATTGTACAAAAGAGGACTCAAACATGAACCTTGCGGGAGGCCCATGTAAGAGGTCCTTCTAATTGAAATATCTCCGTGAGCAAAGTTCAGATGTTTCTCACAAAGCAAGCTGTATAAGATGTTGTTCAATAGGGGAGGCAGACCCCGGGAGTGCAACTTGTCAGACAAAACCTCTATTGAGACTGCATCAAAAGCTCCCTTTATGTCTAGAAACACTGAAGCCATTTGCTCACGTTTTGCGTACGCCATTTGTATCTCTGAAGACAGCAAAGCAAGACAATCGTTTGTCCCTTTGCCCCTTCGAAACCCAAATTGAGTATCTGAAAGAAGACCATTTGTTTCCACCCATTTATCCAATCGGAACAAAATCATTTTCTCCATCAATTTCCGAATGCAAGACAACATCGCTATTGGACGGTAAGAATTAAAATCGGAAGCTGGTTTCCCAGGCTTTTGGATGGCAATAACTCTCACTTGTCTCCAATCTTCGGGAACAATGTTATGCTCCAAGAATTGATTAAATAAATTCAACAAGCGAAATTTGGCGGCATCCGGAAGGTTTTTCAACAAGTTAAATTTGATTTTATCAACTCCCGGAGCTGAATTGTTACAAGAGAGGAGAGCAAGTGAGAGTTCCATCATTGAAAAGCTGGAATCCAGATCGCATCTGTTCGGAGACACACTTCGGATGATTTTTTGCACTGGTGTGGAATCTGGACAGATTTTCCGTGCGAAATTGAAAATCCATTTATGCGAATGTTCTTCACTTTCGTTCGTGTGAGAACGATTACGCATGCTGCGTGCCACATTCCACAAAGTGCTTAAGGATGTTTCCCGCGACAAACCTCCCACAAAATTACGCCAATGCGCACGTTTTTTCCCCTTGATCAAGTTTTTAAATTGCTGCTCAAGAGAAAAATACGCGTTGAAGTTATCCAGGGTTCCGTGTTTCCGAAAAACTTTAAAAGCGTTCGATTTGTCCACGTAAAGTTTAGTACACTGACTGTCCCACCATGGATTGGGAGGCCTTCGGCGAACAGATGGATCTGGGATGGGTTTCGTTTGAGATTTAATTGCACTATCATGGATCAAGCAAGCAAGGAAGGTATATTCCTCCAACGGAGGTAACACTTCCACAGAATGGATGGCTGAAACAATTGCGTCCGAGTACTTTTTCCAGTCGATGTGTCTTGTGAGGTCATATACCATATTTGTTGAATTTGAAGCGTTAACCCCATTGGTGATTGTAATTTTGATAGGCAGGTGATCACTACCATTGGGATCAGGGATTACCTTCCACTGGCAATCCAATGATAGTGAATTTGAGCAGAGTGAGAGGTCAATTGCACTTTGTCTAGCAGGAGGTTTAGGTACCCGTGTTTTATCACCCGTGTTCAAAACTGTTAAATTGAAACTGTCGCAAATGTCATAGATAAGAGTAGAACGACTATCGTCAGTTTGCTCCCCCCACACAGTCCCATGTGAATTAAAGTCACCCAGGATCAACCTTGGTTCAGGTAGCACTGAGCACAGGTCCTCTAGGTGGCTTTGGTTCACTGCAACTCTCTGAGGCCAGTATAAACTGACAACACATAAGTCCTTACCCCTTATAGTTGTATGACAAGCAACAGCTTCAATTCCTCCTGACAAAGGGAGGTGGATTCTATAGAAAGAGTGGCGCTTATTGATCCCTAAAAGCACCCCTCCATAAGAATCATTGCGATCCAAACGAATGATGTTAAATTCGTGGAATGTGATGTTTGATTGAGAAGAAAGCCATGTTTCAGAAAGGGCAAAAATATCGCAACTAGTTTCATGAAGAAGAAATTTGAACGGATCCAGTTTAGGGATTAGGCTACGACAATTCCACTGTAACACAGTGATATCTCCGACCTCTCGGCTTAAATTAGCCATCGAGAGAGATAAACGATGAAAGAAGGGGCCAAGTTTGCATCAATTGCTTCAAAAATGTCTTTACTACAGGGAGCATAGAGGTAACAATACTCCTGATCGATTCCGAGACGTTGAAAAAAGTAAATACCCCATTTAAAATGTCGGACAATTTAAAAATTCCAGATTGTGATGTTGATTCTGGCGAAATAACGTTAGGAATGAAAGACTTAGCAGTTTCCGCAATGTTTGGAGTATTCTGAGATGTCATATTCATACGGAATCCAGGAGGGACTTGTTTTTCTTTCACTATAGGTGTCGGTTTTTGCTTAATACCAATTGAGGGACTAAATGTTGGGATTTTTGCTGGAATTTTGGGGGTCTTCGGTGCTGGTTTTGATCGTTTTCGCGAGTTGGCTACAAAGATGACCGGGTGTTCTTCGTCGGTAGAATCTGATTCTACATTGTCTACAACTGACAGCGCAGTAAAAATGTTACTTGAATGAGGTTGGATCGGAGGCGCCGCGCTTTTCAAAATGGCGGCATAAGACCGTTTTGAGCGTTCCTTCAAAGAGCGCTTTTGGCTATCCCAGCGACTCTTATATGCCTCGCACGAGGAGATTTCATGGGGTGAGCCCCCGCAATAGACACATTTCTGCTCTATTGCTGAGCACGCTCCAGCCCCATGATTCTCCCCGCATTTGGGACACCGTGGCTTGTTACAGCAGTGCGACGCAGTGTGTCCCAACTTATTGCAATTCTTGCAATCCATGGGGCGAGGAACAAAGAGTCGCACAGGCAGCCTCAAAATTCCGTCAATCAAGACGTAATGAGGGAGGGCGGTTCCCGCAAAGGTCACACGAAATGAGCCTGAAGGTGAGTACCCTTTGACTCCATTTACGACGGTGGCAGTTCTGAGTTGGCGGCAATCCAAGATTTCGACCGAAGCCGAACCGAGGCTCTTAAACTTACCAACGCCGTTGGATTTCACGTAATCTGCCTTCAAACTCATTTCTGTAATCACGCCCTCGATCTCTACGTCTCGAGACGGAATGTACACGTGGTACTCTAAGTTTATAAAATTGCTGACAGCGATTTCATTTGCGGCTTTCCGGTTGGCCACTTCAACTCGCAATTTGTTTGGTCGCACCTTTTTAATGCAGGTTACGGAGGACCACCTTGCCAGATCTCTTGTGATCTGAACCACATTCAACTGCTTTCCATTCTTTTTGGGCCGGATGAAAACCACCCAAGGACCAGTGAAAGTTGGGCTCTCTGTGTAAACTCGGAGTCGGGATGCTTTACTTTCAACTGAGGATGACTCAGAATTATCATCCATTGGAGAATGAAAATCATTAGAAGGACCCGCAACAACCGAATCCTCTAAATGCTCCTCATCCTCATAGACGCTATCTTCGTCATCCTCAGTTGAGGGGATCAACCCCCCGCCTTCGCTCATATTTCTTCACACGAACACGAATGTCCAATGTTAAAATATGAACGAAGCAAACAATGGTCGAAATAAAGATAAATAGATAGTAAAAGAAAAAGTGAAAAAGAATGAAAAAAGAACTTACAATTTTTTCAAGCACTTCTTAGTAAGCTAATTTTCTTGAGTGTTTTTTCTTGGTACACAACCACGTGTTCTTCTGTTGATCGCAGCTGGCCCTGGCGATGACGACAGCAATGATGTTTTTTTTTCCTCGGTTGATTGATGATGGTTCGATTCACCGGGAGAGAATGACCAATCGGATTCAGACTCGTGCAATGTTTCCGTTATCCGATTACGGCTATTATTACCGGATCTATCGGACAACCGCCCACACAGTAATCAAACCTGGATTGGGAGGAAACAATTTGCACTCCTCTGCTGATGGTCCTGGTGCTGATGGTGACGGCAAGGCAACCTGATTTTCCAGCCAGATTTGGGGATTGCGCACCAGCGCTGCCGGGGGAAACACAGCTTGTCACTTCCGTTGCTGAATGGATTCGGCAATTGACGACCGAATGATGCAGGATAACTGCTTGTGGAAACTTTAAACTTTTTTTTTCACTTCTGCGTGTATAAAGCACCGATATGTAGCGAAACGAAAATACATCCGCACTTGCCAAGCGACTGGGATGGAATGCAGTGGTAATACTTCTCAGATTGGATACCTCGCTAAGATCACTGATTACACTGACATGACACTTAGAACAAAAATTCAACCATTTTCTGTCTAATTTTTTTGTGAGATTTTGCAGGTACGCATTACCGACGGCAGGTGGCGAACCTGAAAAATTTGACAAAAAATGCCCTGTAGGAAAAAATTACCTGTTTAGCCCGATTTAATCGTAGAAATTGCTTTTTTTTTAAGTTGGGTGGCATTTCCTAACTGGGATAACATTTCTTCAAATCGATCGATGCGCATTCTGGAATTGACATTGCGTACTGATGGAAAAATTATCAAGAAAATGAAATCGAGTGTCCATGCAGTCAGTATGGTCAGTGCTAAGATGCCACCAAGGATATTCGATGTGACAACCGATTTCCTTCTCAAAGCGGATAACAATAACTGGTTATAACGAGAACCCGACACACTTCCGTTTTGTAAGCGGATGCCCAACAAACATTTTTGCTGATTAAAAACGCCAATTCTCTGATCGCATGCTGTTCCCAAGCAACCAAAAGTCGCGTTTTTACTTAACTCCGAACTCCGAAGTTCACATTTGGCTGAAAAAATGTTTTACGGGAACTTCAGGTGACTCTTGTCGCGTAAAAGTTACTCAGGAACTTCTATCGCCCTTTGAAAGGATAAACTATCGATAACGGAACTTCTAAGCGCATTCAATAGAACTACTTTCAAGAAGGTCGATAACGTTCGCGTAACATTCTAAAACGTACCATTAAGATACTTGAAGGTGTTTTGAAGAACCTATATGGGAATACTAAGCGACATGTCAAAAATGTCTTTCAAGAAGGTCGATAACGTTCGCGTAACATCCTAAAACGCATCATTAAGATACTTGAAGGTGTTTTAAAGAACCTATATGGGAATTCTAAGCGACATGTCAAAACTGTCTGTCAATTTCTTGTCATGGTATTTGTTTTGTTTATATCTGTACTGATATTTACCAAAGGAATTCAAGATTTTTTCGAATTTTTCTTATAAATGTTAAGATCCCAAGCAACCAAAAGTCGCGTTTTTACTTAACTCCGAACTCCGAAGTTCACATTTGGCTGAAAAAATGTATTACGGGAACTTCAGGTGACTCTTGTCGCGTAAAAGTTACTCAGGAACTTCCATCGCCCTTTGAAAGGTTAAACTATCGATAACGGAACTTCTAAGCGCTTTTTATGGAACTTCTTTCAAGAAGGTCGATAAAGTTCGCGTAACATTCCAAAACGCACCATTAAGATACTTGAAGGTGTTTTAAGGAACCTATATGGGAATTCTAAGCGACATGTCAAAAATGTTTTTCAAGAAGGTCGATAACGTTCGCGTAACATTCTAAAGCGCACCATTAAGGTACTTGAAGGTGTTTTAAAGAACCTATATGAGA
Source organism: Uranotaenia lowii (assembly GCF_029784155.1). NCBI lineage: Eukaryota > Metazoa > Arthropoda > Insecta > Diptera > Culicidae > Uranotaenia > Uranotaenia lowii. Next base: position 124,203,924 of record NC_073691.1, read on the forward strand.
ATTCTAAGCGACATGTCAAAAATGTCTGTCAATTTCTTGTCATGGTATTTGTTTTGTTTATATCTGTACTGATATTTACAAATGAATTCAAGATTTTTTCGAATTTTTCTTATAAATGATAAATAAGATATTCGAATAAATTTTTGATGATGCAATTTTGTTATGATTCATATTGTGTACTGAAAGTCCTTTGAACGAAATAAGGTACCTTCTATTGACCAACCCACTCAATCATCTCAAATGACATTAAGTTTAAATACTAATCATTACAGTGGCAGTTAGCTATTGCTGGATTGGTCGAGAGGCTGGTGAGTTTCATTGCAACCTAGAGAGCAGCGGTTCAATTCTCTAGGCGTGTAAGCAGCTTTTGTAATCAAAACAATATAATTAAAATCAATGAGATAGACCATGATAGACCGGCAACCTAGCAATCTGACATGTGGTTGTCAGAGCAATCTGTCAATCGGAATTTTTTTTTTCGGCGCGTAGAAGTTTCTTGACATTCTCTTAGAAGCTGAATAGCGTTCTCTACAGCCACCTAAACGAACTTGAAAGTAGCTTTAAGAACTTAAATTTTGGGCTGATTAGCATTCTCTTCAGACACAAACGAGAGCTGATTAAGCTTCTATGGAACCTTTTTAAGGGAATTCTGGTTGCTTGGGATATTCGAATAAATTTTTGATGATGCGAATTATTGTTATTATTCATATTGTGTACTGAAAGTCCTTCAAACGACATAAGGAACAAACTATTGACCAACCTATTCAATCATCTCAAATGATATTGAGTTTAAATACTAATTATTACAATGGCAATGATCTATTGCTGGATTGGTCGAGAGGCTGGTGAGTTTCATCGCAATCTAGAGAGCAGCGGTTCAATTCCCTAGGCGTGTAAGCAGATTTTGTAATCAAAACAATATAATTAAAACCAATGAGATAGACCATGATAGACCGGCAACCTAGCAATCTGACATCTGGTTGTCAGAACAATCTGTCAATCGGATTTTTTTTTCGGCGCGTAGAAGTTTCTTGACATTCTCTTAGAAGCTGAATAGCGTTCTCTTCAGCCACCTAAACGAACTTGAAAGTAGCTTTAAGAACTTAAATTTTGGGCTGATTAGCATTCCCTTCAGACACAAACGAGAGCTGATTAAGCTTCTGTGGAACCTTTTTAAGGGAATTCTGGTTGCTTGGGTTTTGAGGTGCTGATTGCTGTTTCAGCTTTCTGGCTGAAGAAGGAAATATGTAAGCGCTGTTTCAGCGTATAGGGAAGTTTTATTTCAGCCAATAGAAAGTAGGGGAATATTGGCTGAAGAATAAATCGTTCAGCCTTTGTCCAACCATTTTTGACACCTTCAAATTTGACAGCCGTCAGCTGTACAAGGGTAGCTTCGAAAACGTCTATCAGCAATATCAAACTTTTTGTTATTCATGACGAATCAAAATAATTATCTTTTGAATCGTCTAATGATTCGAAATTTCTCATTTTGCATGATAAAATGGTCTTGCCGGGAAATTTACATTTTATTCTCGTAGCAATTTCAATTTCTTCATATGAAATTGATCTTGGTTGAGAAATATTTTGGTCGCTTAAGAGCGACACTTTCTGCTCCTTCTCAGAATGCATGGTTGGTTCTGCCTTCTGCGGCATCCGCTGTTTCGAAGCTGCGCTGCTGCCATCTGGGGTAGTACGATGAAGCGTGAGCAACATTCTGGGTGAACGATAAATTATAGACGACTTCACATTGCTTCGAGTTAAGTTTTCATAAATCCAAATGATTATGAAAAAAAAAAACACTCCTTTGAAAAATTGGAGTTTGTTTTCAATTAAATTTAAATAAATTAGCCTGGTAGGTGAGTCAATTCTATCTGATAGTTCCATTTTAAAATAGTCAGTCGGTCAGAGAAAACTAACATGGGGCCGTTCAGATACCACCTGGACAACTTAGGGGGGAGGAGGGGGTATGGAAATGTCCACGGAGAGGGGGGTAGGGGCTTGGGTAATGTCCACGTGGACATACTTACATTCAAAATATTTCATTAAGGTGATGTTTCAATCAAAATCTTAAAATTACAAAGCTTTCCAGTTTAAGTTTAAGCAACTAGTAGCCACTTGAAAGCAAGCTATAAATATGATAATTTAGCAAATAATAATAATTATAATTATTACAAATTAGATTTAGAAAAAAACCAATTTCAAATCTGTTCACGTAGACATCCAGGGAGGGAGGTAGGGGTTTGCAAAATGTTCACGCTTGGCCACGGAGGGGGAGGAAGGAGTCAAAAATCTAATTTTTCTGTCCACGTGATATCTGAACGGCCCCCATGTGAATCAATCTTCTCGTCCATTTTCTTAACTTTCAACTTTTTTCCAATAATCTATATTTTTTTTATCATATCTTTATATCAAACTTTATGCGCTCCTCGTTGGTCTGTATAAAAGAACGATTTTCTCGTTGTTACTTTAAACTTAAACTATTGGATTTGGTTTAGTTTCAGCCTAAGATAGTTTGAAATGTTAAGTTTTAATTTAAAATTTTCTACGGTTAGTGGTTGTATAAATATAGTTTTCAATAAAATTTCCCAAAAAAATTAGATCATGAGGTCCGATAAAAATACAAAACTTGTTATAACCATTGAACTGTGTAGTAATCCAAGGATATAATTTTTTTTTTCATTTCAACCACCATCAAATATCCAAATCCGCCATCCAGCTTTAAAACTATTACGCCTGATTGTATGCAGCTGCAGAAGGAAACCGAATAGAAAATAGCAAAAATTTATGTTTTTTTCAAATAAAAAATTCTAGCTTAGCAATAGTTGGGTCTTTCACAAATTTTAAAGGAACGTTAATTGACTACTCTTTTAACACACTGCAATTGAAAATGTGCATTTGGCTCGAGTTTTCATTCAAAAATATGTGAAATACTCAGAATAGTTTTTGGAGTAGTAAAAAATTGACCTTTTTTGTTGTCGATTGGCGATGCTTCACGGCACATACACATTTCCTCCTATAGCTCAAAATAATCTCTGAACCTTCTACTTCAAATTTGTATCCATCATTTTCTGAAAATCCTAGCCAAATCAAAGAAAATAATGATTTATTAGAAGCTAGTATTTCCACCCGTTTGTTCACATTTTCTTGCACACACACGACCTGTCAAAAATTAGCTTCGAAATCGCGAATGAGACCAACAAGTCGTAGGTTCAAAGTTCGAGACAAGTTCAAATAAAGAAAAAATAATACGGAAGGGGAAAATTAGCTGGCAAACATCGGACATACATCGGTCAACATTCTTTTTGTTTTTTTTTGTTGCTCCGTCAATTGAAGTTTCATGTGGTTTCATCCCGAATAGGAAAACATTGTGAATAAACCATGAATTTCATTTTCACAGTACCATGGATCTTATGGTTAACACAACCCCCTTTTTTCATGGTAAATTTAGCCAAAACCATAAATTTCAATGTCAAAAACCACGAATTTGACAGTTAATTCAAGGTTTCTTGTACCATGATATTCATATATGAATATCATGGTACAAGAAACCTTGAATTAACTGTCAAATTCGTGGTTTTTGACATTGAAATTTATGGTTTTGGCTAAATTTACCATGAAAAAAGGGGGTTGTTAAGCAACTTAACAATGAAAAACTCTACTTTTTTCCATACATTTCAAAACACAAAACGATTAACTTTATGGTTATTTCAGCTTCCATTTTTCAACAAGAGAATCGTGATATTCATATTACTTTCATTGTTTTAACGATGACTGGTTTTTTGATGGTATTTATGGTTTTTTCATGGTATGATGGTTTTGCTCATCCTGCATAACTTGATCCAATAAAAACAAAGTTTTATTTTCTAATTTACATTTATTTATTAATCTTAATCCACTCACTATACGTATTTACCCTTGATTGTTTCTGTGGAAACTCCACCGCAAGTCTACACTCCTCTAGTCCAGTTTGAATGTTTTGCCCACTTTCCAGCTGACATCCGGGTTTGCCCCCGAGAATTTCGTAGCACCTTATCTTCCACAATCTCGTAAGTTTTTCCTGAAAAAAATTATCATGAGATTCAAGGAACGTTAAATTGAACTAGCTGATAAAACTTACCATCTTAAGGTTTACCGCAGCGAGCTTTTCGGATGAATTTTTTTGTGTTTTCCCAACACACGCGCGCGCCATCAAAAATAAAAATATTCTATTTGACAGCAAATGATACACGCTCATTTTAAAATCCCAGTATCTGGATTACACTACAGTGTATTATTATATTCCTACCGTAGTATTCACAGTTATTGTAAAAATCATGATGATTTCACCATCATATACAAATTTTACTTCTAGAAAAGATCTTAATTTTACATTGAAATTCATTGTTAGATTAAATATCATTGTTTTAATATTGTATCACCATGGTCTTGGCTATTCGGGATGTCATCTTCGCTGATTAATTTCTCCAGATCTCGATGTTTAAGGGCTGAACAGCAGCTTCTCTCTGAATTTGGGTTGCCTTCTTTCAGCAAGATAGCTGATTTAAAATTAGAACTAAACAATGTTTCAGCGGTTGTTCAGCAAAAAATGTTTGTTGGGTGGCTTAAGCGCCACTTCCTTACGGAAGACCACTCGCCTAGTCTTGGTTTGCCCAGCTGAATGAGACTCGGACTTGAGTTCTTTTTGGTTCCCTATGTTGGGAAAGACGCAGAAGAGTCTCTGATAAGGGATCCGTACTTCGACTTCGAATTCGAATCCGCCCCGAAGACGAGAACAGCCTGCAAAATCACGGAAAGGGGAGTTACTCGTTGCTCGCTAAAAAGTTTTCAAAGGAAACCCGAAAAAAAAAAACAATTGAAAAAAAACTCGAAAATGGTTATAAAATATAAGCGTGTGAGACTGTCAAAATTAAAAATAAATACGTTTGAATCCGTTTCTTGGCGTTCAGCGGCAGTGATTTGTTTGTGTGCTCATTTTTAAGTTCGCGATTCCAGTTAAAAGGTTTCGATTTAACATTTTAAATCAAGATGACCGAAGAAGAGAATACTTTCAAGAAACCTGTGGATTTGAAAGTCATTGGGAAGTTGCGCAAACCGTTTCTTCCGGCTAGATCGGATGTCGAAATTCCTTCACAATCGAGTTCATCGGAACATCTGGTACAGGCATTCGTTTTGGCAGAAGCAGATCATAAGCTGTCTAGTGATAACAACGAAATACCACCGATTCCGTATCGGGAACCCAGTTGGTCGCGAAAATGTGATTCTGATTTGAACTACAGCTTCGAGGTTCTCAAGAACGGGGTCATTATAGAGGAGGTTAAGCAACTTCAGAACAAGCCTTACTGGCTGTTTGGTCGGCTTCCGAACTGCGATATCAACATGGCTCATCCAACAATTTCGAGGTATCATGCCATTCTGCAGTATCGTTATGTTCCGGAACCGGAAGAGAACTCTGATTCGGAGGAAAACAGTAGTCCTTCACATGTGACGCTAGAATCCGGTTGGTATTTGTACGATTTAAACAGCACACATGGAACGTTTTTGAACAAGCAACGATTGCAGCCAAAAACTTACGTCAGAGTGAGAGTTGGTTATATGATCAAGCTTGGTTCCAGTTCTCGATCTTACATACTACAGGGCCCTGCCGAGGATGAAGATGAACCTTCCACGCTGACTATTACTGAGATGAAAGAGATGCGGCAAAATCAGGAAAAACTTCGGCTCGAAATGGCCGAAATCGAGCGACAGGAAAATGAACGTGTTGCAAAATTGAAGGAAGAGGATGGCATCACATGGGGAATGGGTGAAGATGCCGATGAGGAAACTGATCTCACTCACAATCCCTATGCAGTTTCAAATAACGAAGAATTGTTTCTGGATGACCCTAAGAAAACTCTGCGTGGTTACTTCGAGCGAGAAGGACACGAGTTGGAGTACAAGTTAGACGAACTGTCAGCCGGATCTTATGTATGCAAGGTGGAACTCCCGGTTGATGACGACTATGGTCGACCCATTATAGCCGAGGTTTCTCATAAAGGCAAGAAAAAAGAAGCGGTCGTTCAATGCGCCCTTGAAGCGTGTCGAATATTGGACAGATACGGATTGTTGCGCCAGGCTACACATGGTAAATTCGTCTAGTTGAACAAGGTTATCGTTGTATATTTTAAAGAGATTTTTCTTTTTCTTTTACAGAACCCCGTAGACGTCACAAAAAAACCTCCGATTCGGACGACGATGACGACTTTCTAGACCGTACAGGTGACATCGAACGACGACGTCAACGCAAGCAAGCTAAAGCCGGTGCGGGTCAGGTACATACGTACGAAGATCTCATACGACAGGAATCGGAGCTCCTTGAACGGCTAGAGCAGATCGAAGCTAAAATCCATAAACACCAAATGATTGACAAAGGAACTTGTTTGCCGGAAAATGACGATGATGTAGATGATTTTTTGACCAAACTTTCTGACGATAAACCATTTGATAAATTTGAAGTAAGACGATTGCGGCTGGAGAAGGAACGCCTCACAAAAGATCATGTAACCCTACAGAGGCTCATCAAAATAGCAAAACCATTCGATTTGCCTGGAATGAGCAAAACTGATAGAACTGGCGAGAGTAGTAAGGAAGAACTCAAGAAACGTATGATGCCATTGTTTGGTAAACGGAATAAGCTCAGCAGTGCATTCGGCATCAAAAAATCAGAGGTTAGAGTAGGTGGTTCCACGAGCGCCAATACAGATGAAATTGAGAGAGACGACAATGAAGATCAGCCGAAGAAAGCTGGCGAGGAATTAAAAAAAGAGGCACCAGAAGTAAAGCAAACTACTCAAACCCCAGAATCCAAAAAGGCGGAGAGCCCGTCCTTCAGTCCCGAATTGTTAGAAAAACATTACAATAAAACAATTGACAATGAAAAACCGCAAACGGCATCAAAGTGTCAGGAGCAGAATATGATCATCGAATCTCCGACTGCTGCGCCAGAAAGAAAACGCAAATCAGATGCTGTAGTTGCTGATGATTGTGTCAACGACGATGAACGTTTGGCGGCCACTAGCAAATCATCCAAAAAACGCGTACGACAGAGAGCGCGAGATCGTAATACGCGGGATAATGTTGATATCGACGATAGCGAAGAGTTGCAAAGCGAGGAGAAGAATATAGATTGGGTTCCACCGCAAAATCAAAGCGGTGACGGTATGACAGCGCTGAACGAAAAGTACGGGTATTGAACCTATGGACTTTACCCACCACCCATTGAGTCGCCTAATGTCGATACCTTTTGTTAAGCAATGTAACTATACGGAATAAAAACCAATGGAAGTTGAGTTGTTCATCTTTTTTTCTAATATGTACACATGATTTTCACCGGGTTGGTGCACGTATGTTGAAGAAATAGTCGCTTTTTGAAGCGCAATTTTAATATGTCATTTTTATCCCAATGGGAGTTATTGAGCAAACACTAGCGACACCATGCCCTCCATAGAAGAGTTTAGATTAGTTAGAGAGCTTTTGAAAACGGCCATACAATTGTCCTAACTACAAAACGTTAAACATTTACCTGGTATCGCGGATCCCAAGTGATGATTTCGGATAAATGACACAGCCGTTTTAGTGGTGGAACTGCATAGTTTATTTTTTTTATTGTTTTCAAATACATTCGAGAAAAAAGAAACATACATAAATTTGGTAGTGATGCAAGATATAAATTTCCGCGCCAAAATATTCAGTGTTATAGTCGTATCAACGATTTAATTTTATTTATTTATTTTTATTCAGCTCAGAGTTATAATTCAGTTCTCTCTTACACGTAGATTTTGAGTCGATAACAATCAGAGGATGGAAATGTGTAGGTTCTATTCTCGCCATAGCATTCTATGAACATGAAGCTATTTTCTTACTATTTTATTTATGATACTGCTTTTACTTTTGATAACTAACTCCATAGCTTTCGTATGGAACTTTAGGAATTCAAACTTATGAAAAAAAAAATATAAAGATTAACTGAACCTACCCCTTGATCGATAATACCGGAAAAGGACTAGGATCTTGAAAAATGTAGTACCAATTGTTGCAAATATTTTTCTAAAACACTTAAACATTCACACTCTATTCCAGAATCAGGCATACCAGTTATATTATCCCTACACTTTTCACCCCAGAATCCAAGCTCACATTCCAGTTTTATTTTGTATATATTTTGAAAGTATATGTATCTCATCTAAACAGATTAAGATGTAAAACGTCTTCTGATGGTTTGTTTATACGTTCAGTTATTACTTTCACATAACTTCCTGTTAACCGCTATTTCCATTAAAACTGCATATTTGTTATACTTTTTTCATTTCACTTCACAATATATGTATGTATAACTACAGCTAATAGACACACATACAGTAACAAGGCAACATTGCTCTGTGAGAGATTATGTTGCACGGTTAGCTTTCTTAAAAACCCACACTCAAAACTAAAGTGTACAATGTAGCAAGAAGCTCTAGTCTATTAGTTAGCTATTTGAATTAGTTCGATATATAAATAGAGCTTCATATTCATCGTGTTAGTGTTGACCTAAATGTTTCAAGATTTCTATTAGATTTGGTATTTATATGTACCTATTAACTGTTTTACAGTTGAAGAATACCAATCATGTACACTGAGTATATAGAAAACAAGAGTGACTGCTGAAACTTATTTGGTGAAATTCATAAATATCGATTATTTTCGAGCAGAACGAGCTATATATGACCTAAGCAAAATAGATACATTTTGACATATGCCATCAGTACATGGAAAATAACAGAGGCCATTGCGCTTAACCTCACTTGAAAGCTCCGTGTATGTATACAGCATGCTTGCATACCAACAAAAAAAGTTATGAAAATTTGGCAGTTTCATATAGAATATAGCTCTTCAAACACAATAAATATGACATATGACCTTACAAGACACATCTACTGGAGAAAGTACTCGGACGAAATAATAACAGCCATCGATTCTATGCATGTTTTACCTCCTTTACAAGAGTACCACTTTCTTTCACATTTGATACATGAAAATGCACTTTGTGCTCAAACAAAACCTATCCCAGATTCATCTGTTCCTAGAAGGCCCCCTAATCCTTGGTGGGACCAGCAGTGTTCCACGCTTTGTAAGGATAAATCAAAAGCAATTAAAGATTTTCGAAAACATGGAACTTTCGTCCTTTTCGAAACATATGTTTCCCTTGAAAATTAGTTAAAAAAATTGATAAAGGGGAAGAAAAAGGCGTATTGGGGGAATTTTGTGGGTGGTTTATCACGGAAAACATTCTTGAGTGTCTTGTGGAGAGTTGCATGAAGCATGCGCAATCGATCATCTACAGATTAAAGTGAGGAATATTCACATAGATGGATATTTTACTTCGCACGGAAAGTGTCCAGATTCTGCACCTGTAAAAAAAATAATGCAGAATATGCCTCCAGATAGGTGTGATATGGATTCCAGCTTTTCGATGGTCGAATTCTCACTTGCCCTCCTCTCTTGTAAAAATTCAGCTCCTGGAATTGATAAAAAAATAACTTGTTGAAAAACCTTCCGGATGCCGTAAAATTTCGCTTGTTAAATTTATTTAATCAATTCTTGGAGCAAAACATTGTTCCTCAAGAGTGGAGACAAGTGAGAGTCTGCTATCCAAAAGCCTGGAAAACCAGCGTCTGATCCCATCGTACCGCCCAATAGCGATGTTGTCTTGTATACGCAAATTGATGGAGAAAATGATCTTGTTTCGTTTGGACAAATGGGTAGAAACAAAAGGTGTCCTTTCGGATACTCAATTTGAGTGCAAAGAGACAAACGATTGTCTTGCTTTGCTGTCTTCAGAGATACAAATGGCGTACGCAAAACGTAAGCTTCAGTGTTTCTAGACATAAAAGGAGCTTTTGATGCAGTCTCAATAGAGCTTTTGTCGAACAAGTTGCACGCCCGGGGTCTGTTACATCTTTCTTTGTGAGAAACATTTGAACTTTACTCACGGAGATATTACAGTTAGAAGAACACAGAAGAACCTCTAACATGGGCCTTCCGCAGGGTTCATGTTGGAGTCCACTTTTGTACAACTTTTACGTAAGTGACATCGACAGTTGTCTCTCTGAAGGCTGCACTCTAAGACAACTTGCAGATGCCGGCGTGTTGGTGTCTGTCACAGGATCTACTGATTTTCATCTGCCCAGACCTTTACTAGATACTTTAGACAGATTGTCTTCCTGGGCTTTGGGACTTGGGATTGGGTTTTCTCCTCAGAAAACGGAGATAGTTGTTTTCTCTAAGAAACATAGACCTGATCAACCTAAGCTAAAAAAATAAGCTTCAACTCCTATATATAGGCAGAACGATCACTCAATCGAGGTGTTTCAAGTTTCTTGGGGTTTGGTTTGATTCCAAGTGTAACTGGAGAGCTCATATTGAGTGTCTGAAAGGAAAATGCTAACAAGGAATCAACTTTCTTCGATCAATCACTGGCACCTGGTGGAGAGCCCATCCAGAAAATCTTTTAAAATTGTATCAGTGATATAAAATATGGCAGCTTCTGTTTCCAGTCAGCTGCCAAAAATCACTTCATCAAACTCGAGCGTATTCCAAAACCGTTGTCTTCGCATAGCTTTGGGCTGTATGCCCTCAACGCTCAACATGAGTCTTGAAGTTTTGGCAGGAATACTCCCTTTTAAAGATCGATTCAATCTACTATCACTTCGGTTCTTCATCAGGTGTCAGGTCATGAACCCATTGGCGATTGTAAATTTCGAAAGGCTACTAGAGCAAAATCTTCAAACCAGATTTTTTATATACCACATCCTCATATCAATGCTTAAACCTTCGTGCTCTTCAACTTGTGTTTGCAGCCCTGACTACGATAATTCTTCTGTCCAGTTTGATTTGTCTATCCAACAGGAAATCCGTGGAATCCCGGACACCCACCGTCCACTTTTGATTCCACAAATTTTCGAAGCTAAATATAGACACGTCGATGCTGAAAAAACGGCATCAACGGCATTTGGAGTGTTCAACGAAATATATGTTGAAACGATCCGCTCTATATTAGACCATCAAATCTAACGCCGTATTTCCTCAAAATAAAAAAGAGATATAAGGACCACTTAATAAAGACGTTGCTTTTCCATCACCTTTGTCTGGGTCTGGGATATTATGCAATGGGAGGGTAGATTCCCTTGCAAAAGTGGGTGCAACGGAAGGCAGTATTTACCAGCGTGAAGTCGTATTCAACGAATTCTACTTCTTGGCTCGGAGAAACTGTATTGTCAACTGGCAGCGCAGATGGGACGAAGATGAGTTGGGTCGGTGGCTCTACTCGATTATCCCAAGGTTAAGCCTTAAGCCCTGGTTTAATAGATTGTACCTGAGTATATGTCGAAAAGCCCAATATTGTTAAATACATTAATATGCATCAATGCTTATTTTTCTCATAAAGCTGTTGATTATCAATTTCTATAAACATGTTATTTTCTGTAAAATTCCATACATTTGCCAGTTTTTTCCATAACTATTTCTTAGGGCCTCTTACCAATACGTTTAAAGAAAGCGGAATAGCCTTACTTGTATATTTCAAAGTACTATGATATAAGATAAGAACTCTCAAAGTTGCACTAACTGTTGTCATCTTCATATGACAAAAAAACGCTAAGTGCACAACTGATGCGCCACCAGGGTTAAAACAAATATGCTATTGCTCTTCTCGGAAATTAAGTAGCTAAGCGCTCGACTCAGTTTTTCGATTTAAGATATAATCAGCTGTTTCGAAACCATAATAAGGCCGGAACAAATTTCAAATCCTTCTTTTGTTACTCAGAGTTGGAACATCGCGAGGGGGGGGGGGGGGGGGGGGGGGGGCAATAAAAAATAATGCGAAAAACAAATAAACTGGAATAAATTGCACAAAATATTGCATGCAAAAAATTGCATGCTATATCATTGCACAAAACCTATAAAATAATGAAATTTGTTATTGAAAAAATCAATAAAATCAAGAATACACATGGTAAAATTACTTCCATCTTCCAAAATTACTTTTTTGGTCTTTAAATTTTTCGGATACTTGAATTTTATATCAAAATTTCCATGAAATACTAAAAACTTTATTTATTTCCCCCTTCGGGTTTTTGGAAATTTCGAAGGGGGGGGAGACAAAAGAAGAAATTGATATTTGTTCCAGCCTAATTGTTAATAAAAATATAGCATACTAAAGCATGTACGTATTTTAGAGGACATGTACAAACATGAGACCAGATTAACATTCACACGAAAATATAAAACTCTAAACACTAACTAAAACCGAATGCTTTATGATTTCTGGTAGTTAATTGCTGCTTATTAATTGTTTTTCATTTAGCATACCTACTCTACATATATCTGCAGTTAGGCGTTTTTCGTCGACATGGGACCGTTTTTTCGTTCTTGTTTTACTGGTCATACGCTGCAGTACTGTTCAAATTTGTATACAAAATGGACTTTAAAGTTGGCCTATAAAGACAAAATTTAACCTGAAGTAAATGTAATCGTTTGAATTTTATCCTTATGTTTTTTTTTTCAAATTATTGTGACTTTCTATTAATGTTCATTTGTGGTTGATTTTTTTTGCCGCTGTTGGATTATCAATAGACAGTTGTTTGACTTTTTAAATCTATTGTACGTTTTAGATGCTGTCTATAGTATCGGGATTCAATATAATGTAATTGAATAGGGTTTTATTCGTCAAAATTTTTCATCCAAAGCCTGGTTTACATTTATAGTGTATATAAACGTCAAAAACTCAAAAATATATATACAATATTCCGCAAATACTAAGTAGCCGGGTCCACTGTGCAGTAGTGAACGCAGAGACAACTGGGATAAAGGAATGAAGAAACGTGGACAACAGTATCATACGTTTCTTTGTTAATTTTGGATTTTAATCAAATCATATTTTTTTAAAATTATAGAAAGAATAGAAACATTTTTTGGACGAAGGAAACGCGCACTTTCGCGCGTTGCATCATCAGTTTATTTTCACAGAGACGAATTAGTGTCAAAAAAAAAAAAAAAAAAAAAATAAAAAAAACAGTTTATTTTCAACCATTATCGGTCCATCGGAGTGACCAACATCGGCCTCGTATTTCTAGGTTTACCCGAAGCTAGGGACAATCCCCTAGCTCGGTCCGCAACGCGAAGCGTTAGGACCATACATCATTTTAGTTCAAACGCGAAGCGTGAGGAGGCTTCCTCGAAATTTTTATCCATAATTTTGGGACGGACCCGTCTTTCTAGGTGTATTCAAAGCCCTAGGAAGGCCCAGTGTATCTATGTAGGTTTATCCTAAGCTAGGGACAATCCCCTAGTCCCATACATAATTTTAGTTCCCATGCCACATTGCCACAGTAAAAGCATTATTTTATGCCAAACGACCGTTATGTCAAACGGCCATTATGCCAAACGGCTTTATGCCAAACGGCTTTATGCCAAACGGCTTTATGCTAAATGACTTTATGCCAATCGGTATACAATCCTGATAAGAGTTTAGATTGCGATCACTCTGACAGTGATCAATCGACCTTGGTCTCCATGCAGACAGTCCGATGACCTGCCTCCACTGGTGAGACAACCACCAGGGGTTGTCTAGAAGAGGCTCGCTTCCGCAGGGGGAATGGGTCCCATCCCATTGTTTCGCAAATTTGGGACAGTCTACTGTGTAAACATAATAAACCTGACTGTTTTTAATTGGCCAAACTTTCAAATTCAACTCCATACAATTTGCAACGAAATTTATTCAATAAATATTGATTACGACGAATAAATTAAAACAGATGACTTGAATTTGAACGCATCTCTTCGCTCAGATCCTTCGCTATGGCTCACATGCAGGGTTGCCAACATTTGTTTTCAAAAATCAGGGAACTGGTGAAATTAAAATCAGGCAAAATCAAGCTACGACAAAGTAACGGAAATTTCGTTAAAAGTGATGACCCTTTTTTTGTCACCGCTCCTCATTTGAGCCATAACTCTACTGAATCAAAGCATCAAAGCAATCGAAAGATTCCCTTAATTCAATGGAATCTTCCGATTGCTTTGATTCAGTTACATTTCCGCTTTTTTACTTCAGCAATGGTACCTAATCCAGTTCCTAACTATCCATTTTTCATCACATTCGCAAAAATCAGTCAAAATCAGACATATTTTCAAAAATCAGGCAAATTCAATGGCTTATCAGGTTGTCAGGCAGGGACTCGAAAAATCAGGCAATACCTGAAAAATCAGGAATATTGGCATCTCTGCTCACATGTTTCATTCCAGCTTTCCTTGATCGATCTGGGTTGCGTAGTACAAGCCCCTTCTAAGCAGATGCTCCAGGAAAAAAAGTTCACTCCCGTGGAGACCAAATCTGACGTAGTTGCGCAAAACACTATAACACGTCCCTGTAAACATCATTCGGTAACAGTTAAAATGTTTTCAATAATTTCACTGCCTCAATCAACATAAAATTGAAAATTCCGCGGACGGAGGAAAAAAACGCGTGCCTATTTTTTTTAAATGAATAAGTTAAAAAATGTATTTTAGCGTGTTATATTTTGCGATAAATGTTTAAACTATACTACTATTCCAGCACTCGAAACCAGTTAGAAAGCATTATAGCTATATAATTATTTTCCTTAGGTTTAACGTATGGTTAGTTTAGATAAATGAGCTAACTTGAAATTTTTGCCATTTTTCATTAGAAGGACAAGTTAAAACTTGTTCTATAAGCTATCAAATGATTGGTTGGTTGCTTGAATTTCATGATTAGTCCTGAGTCCATTATATTTTATTCGTATTTCTACTTGTATGACCCAAGGAGCACATATGGATTCCGATCCGAACTGGGTCATCCGCGTGCGACGCCGATGAGTTAGGTGTCATTTCACTTAATTTCAACGGATTGATTGCCCGATCATTCAGAAGTGGCGGGTTTCTTTTAATGTGGTCGCAAAACAGTGCGTCAATTGCAATGATGCGTGCGCTATGATCTCAGGATGTCTTAAAACAATTACTCATAATTGAAATTGAAAAACGATTTGTTTAATTTAACGAACGCCGGAAAGTGTCGCAGCAACATTGCAATTATTGTAGTTTCGAACAACCGGCGAAAATTTTAAACCGACTCAGGCCACTAGCTGAACTGTATGGTTCACTTCGGAAGACTTGTTCAACAGCTGAAGACTGTATTTTTGATAAGGGACAGATACATCGTACAGAGTCACCAATTTTATATAAGTAATGTACAGGTATATGCCTGGATTACAGACGCCAGTCAAACAGAGTGGTTGCTCATCTCGCTTTTCGATTATACATAATGACTTACACAACTAACAACTGTAATTTTTAGGTTTATATGCTATACGGATGAGTTTTATCCCCCCAGTTATAATTACTTACAAAACTGTGATGGCGATTGATTTTGCCGGTGCTAACATATTTATGCATCTTGAGAACTCTTTTTGACGTAGCATCCATTCTCATTGTAAATTATCTGTAGATAAGAAAAAATAATGAGATTTTCTATTCAAATGAAATAAAATAACAGGCAGGGAGCCAGTACTGATTGTAAAAAATGATTACGATCATCGATTGTCAATAGCTTGGAAATACAACAGAAGGATTGATACTTACATGCCACGTTACTTACACCTCTGGAATTGTTGATAGTACGATCCTCCACCGCTGTTGCTCCCACCAGCGCTTCCCGAAACAGCCGGTGGTGAAGTCGGCGATTCGTCCGTACTGCCACCGCGGGCAAGCGTCGATTCATCGAAATGCACTACTGGATTCCGTTCGCGTTGCTCCCATCGTTCGTCTGCTTCGGATTCGGGATCGAAAACGAGCGATCTCGGAGAGGTGGGTTCGCGGAATCTACCACCTTTCTTCTTATCTCCACCACCGCCTTCTAATTCGCCACCGCCCAGTATCCGATTGCCATCCGGGGTTGTGTTGCTCATGTCCAGCAACAGCTTGGATACTTTCTTACACTTTGTCATGTGCTTTTCGGCCCTAGCAGCTTCAGTGTAAGTTTTGAAGCATTTGTGACACTTGAATTTTTTCTCGACAATCTTTTTCTCTTTCATTGGTTTGAGATTTTTCATGTGCGCAACTAAATGTTTCTTCAGTTCTTTCTTCAGTTGGAAAGGTTTTTTACAGAACAGACATATTGTGTATCGAACTGTGACATCGAGAGCTGGCCCTGTTGGGTTTTCTTCTCCTTCATCTGCACCGGAACCTCTATTCACCATTTCGATGTTCTCACACTCGTCAAGTTCTTCAAGGGATTCCGAATCCGAATCGCTTTCCTGATCTAGAGCCTGAAGTTGTCGATCGATATCTTCTATGCTTCCTTCATAGTGTAATTGGCCGCCAAGTGCTTCGACTTTCTCTCTGCCTTCGGCACCACCGCGAGCTTCTGATTTATCACCCATAATTTTCGTTCAACAGTTATTATCTGTAAATTAAATCAAAAAAAAAATTGAAATTCATTTTGTTTTCGGGATTGTAAGCTGCTAGTTTTTGTAAGTGTTAGAGGCAAATATTTTATTCCTCTTGACCTAATAAATAAGGACAGTTCTATAAAAGGATCCACAGAGCTACTTGGTCATCATTTTTGTTTTATTATCAACTGAACTTTATCTTCTAACTTCCTCTTTATCATTGAAAGATCTATGGGAACAATAGATGAAGTGTTAGTGTTCTGTATTTCAAATTCTTAATATTTATTTTTTGCCTGTTGTGGAGAAAGTTCACTGCGACCATTTAGCTGATCTATTGTGGTAAAACCCTGCGTTACCATTTTTACTTTCCTATGCTACTTGTCACCCCTGAACCAAAAATAGTTTATATAAAGATTCCCAACTCTTATGAAAACCGGGAGACAAAAAAAATAAGCGCCACCATCAAATATGACGGCAGAAATGCAACTAAAACACAGTGAACACTGTCTACTATCTTTGCCTGAACTATTGGTTGAAGTTGCAGTTGTTTACAGGTAGCACTACGAGCACATACATATCTAGGTAGGATCTCCAAATGCAATCTAAGTTCACGAAGTAACCGCCGAAAACAAGTGGTGCTAACCAGATGCCGCATAGGCCATACTAGGTTCTCAGAAGAACATCTCTTCGACAAAGCAGACAACACATGCCAGACCTGTGATGTCGAGAATTCCATCGAACACATTATCACAAATTGTTCAAAATATGATGAAATTAGGGAACAGTTAGGACTTTCGAACAATATAAATTTTGTACTGAAACAATGCCCAAAATGAGGATAAGATAGTCTAGTATTTGAAACAAATCCAAGTTTATGATCGAAAATAAAATGTTAAATAGATTTAAGTTTGCAGGGGAAGAATGACCTTAGACGTTAAATTCTCCTTTACATAAATAAATTAATAATAATAATAATCTAAGTTCCCTTGAAAAGATCCATCCACATGCATGTGCTGCATCATTGAGGCGTACAATTCCAAGGTATACCGGCTAGCATTTCACTAATGCAAAGACCGCCAACCTTAATCATACTATGTGTGCCAAGTTATTTCACGACCGGGATTCGATCTCATGACCGTTGGCTTCTTGAAACAGGTTATGTTTATGATCTGAAGATTATTTTGCATTGAAATAAATAAAAAAAAATACATTGATATCTACTCTGTTATTCTACTCGATTGAACGAACAACTAATCCCGGATTTGTGTTTAAAAGTTCATAAAAAGTTTGTTGGTATTCTAAAATATTTAAAATTTAACTTTCTTAATAAATAAGGCACTGTCACTATTCGTTCCATTCGGGGTGAACAGAGACAGATGCATAACTGCGTTCAACATACAACATATGAATAGTCCGAAAAATGTACTTATCCATCCATTTCACGGTATGTGCCGGATTCTGCCCAAGTACAATACTGAAAATTTTGCAAACAAAATGTATAAAATTACAATTACAACAAAAAAACATTCCGAACAATAAGTTTTAACTAATATATGCAATTTTCTATGCGATGATTTCATTGACCTGGCTCGAAGCAACAATTTTCAGATAAATACTTAATGTTTTGAGTTTATTCGAAATATTCGAAAAAAATGTATGCAGTGGCAGTACACCCACAGCGTCCTTTTGAGTTTTGAACAAACGGTCAAAGCAAGGACAAAATAGTATAGTATAACAGTAGTTATTAATGTTCAAAACTTTGTTGCTATTAATTTGTGCACAAAAAAATTGAAACAAAAACATTGTAGACAACAATTAAATCAATCGGAAAACTATTCCGCAGCCATTATTCTACTTTTTCAATCATTGATGGAAGGAAAAAAATATGAAGTTTCCAGGACATACCTTTCAAAAATATTCTTACCTTTGATCTTTAGGGAATCGGAACGTCAAACTCTTAAACACCGGACTGCGATGGACAAGATCGGGTTTGAATACTGCTGTAGATTTTCACTGGAAATTTTCTCCGTAATGAAAAACTCCGAAAAACTTAATCATTACGCCTGCAAAAATTATATTGAATCTGACAGATGGACGGTGCTTTTTTGGTAGTGTGCGAGTCAAATCTCATCGCAAGTATATACACACGTACACGCATACACAATCAATGGGAATGACAGTTTGGCATTGGCACACACTGTAATTCTTCGTAACTCAGATTTGAAGGAATTCGTGTAAACTGAGAAAATTCAAATTTTGATTAAGACGGCACAATTCAGAAATGAATAGTACCCATGTAACCATAAGCACCAAAGCAGTGGTTTTTGTCGGAAGTAGCAGGCGTGTTGTTCCATTTAAATAATTATAATTGATCAAAGCAATCGTTAACTAGATTTAAAATAGTATAAAAGTAAGTGTTACCACAGTTTACTCAGCCGGTGGACGGCAGAGTAAAAAGAGCAACAGGGCATATAGTCGCAGTTACTGGGAAAATATTTTGGGCGGAAGTGATAACGTTATTATCATCGCGGTCTTATCCAAAAGTAATTTGAAAAGCTCATATTAAATCTCTGATTTCTATAAAATTTCCGAAAAACGTTGTGGATAAAGATATTAAAAGTAAACAGAAGTAGATTGCAGGATACTGCGTGTGAAATCGACCTATGTGGTAACAAACATTTATAACATATCATACTAGGTAACATTTGCAAACAAACATAAATTAACATATTAAAATAAGTAATATGAACCTCATTTAGGTCACAAATCAGCAGTAGAAGGGCAAATCAATTCGTCGCGCCGCCTGCTAAGTGGTTTGAAGCCTATGCAGTACAATCGTGAGTAGCAATTCTGTAAAAATAGATCAGTGAGGTTAGGATATTCATTCTATTTGTAGCTCGCAATCGAAAGTGTTTTGAAGAGCTCGTATTATCAGGGGCTTTCAAGCAAATTACCTATATCTTACGTGAGTATAAATTCAAATCAAAGTAGGAGACGAATATTGACTGCTTTAATTTAAAAACTAGAACAACAACGATCAATAACTTCTTAAAACCATCGGTCGGTCTGGTGAGGCGTGAAGTTCAAAATCAGAGGCATAAAATAAGTACTAGCAAATTGTAAGTACGATTAGTAAAATGAAACCAATTGTGAACTCATTTGTAATTAAAAATATACAATTTCAGTTTGAGCTGCTATACTGCTACGAAAACACTAGTACTTAGTCCATTCCGATCCCCAACAAACTCAAAAATTTGCTAACGGATCATGGCTACAGTATCGGACTCGGATCAATCGTTGGATTTAACCCTCACCCCATGCGCCCTCTGCAACCAAGTTTCGGAAGAAAATGAAGGTATGGTTCACTGTGATTCTTGTAAAGGCTGGTTCCACTACCGTTGCGTCGGAGTGTCTGACGATGTCAAGAAGGAGAAAATGTGGTTCTGTAGCGCGGTAGCGTGTCAACAAGCTTATTCTGAGTACCTGAAAAAACAAGAGGTTGCAGCGAAAAGGAAGAAAACGAAAAAGGATGATGTATCAGCTAAATCGGACAGCATCGCTCACACACTTGAAAATCGGATGAAGGAACTTGAACGACAAGAAAAGGCTAAGGATGATGAGCTGGAAATTGAAACAGCTTTGCGGGTGCGAAAATTAGCTCTGCAAAAGGCTCGTCGTATGAAGCAGCTTGCAATCGAAAATGATTTAAGGAAAATGGAATTGGAGCAGGAAGAAGAACTAAACGCCAAGGCCTTGAAAGAAAAAGAAGATCATTTAGCAAAATTGGAAGAAATGCGCGCATCATTTTCGTCGAAACTAACTGTAGTTCAAGGCAAAATTGATAGACTGAATGATAGTTTGCACGAAAGTAAGGATGGAATGAAACATAAAGCGCAGAAACTAAAGCTTGAGAAAAAACCCAAGGCGCGTGCAAAATTTGATCAACAAAATAGCGATACTGAATGGACTTCATCCGGGGATTCTAATTGTACTGATTCTTTAAGTGAGAGCAGCGATACAGATATTTCTACCGAAATCGAAAAGGAGTCGAAGGACAGGAAACATGACAAGTCCAACGGGCTGGGGCCCCAACCCTCTCAGGCACAATTGACGGCCAGAAGCGGAATTAGTCGGAAGTTACCTATATTCACAGGAAAAGCGGAAGAATGGCCGCTGTTTATAAGCAGTTTTAAGTCATCTACCATAGCTTGCGGCTACACTGAGGTAGAAAACTTGGTGCGTTTACAAGAAAGCATACAAGGAGACGCGCTCGAAAATGTTCGTGGTCAACTTTTATTTCCCAAGTCGGTCCCAAAGGCGATTAAAAAGCTGCGTCAACTGTATGGGCGTCCAGAACAGCTTCTTCGATTCTATTTAGACAAAGTTCGGCAATTGGAATCTCCTAAGGCTGACAAATTACATACGTATATTCCCTTCGGTAATGCCGTTGAGCAATTATGTGAGCACTTGGAAGCCGCAGAATTGAAAGAACACTTGTTGAATCCGATTCTTATTCAAGACCTTGTCGACAAGCTTCCTGCGAGTGACAAACGGGAGTGGGTGCGTTATAAAAAACGAAAACACAGCGCAGACCTACGCGTTTTCAGTAAATTCCTGTCCCGAATTGTAGATGAAGCATGCGAAGCTAGTGTTTCATTTCATTCCAAAGCCGATTCCAAGATTTCCGGTAACGCGAGGAATAAGGAGAGACTATTCAGTCATGATATAGCTCAAGAAGAGGAACCTTGTGAACTGCCAACTAGTGATCCGCCAGCGCGCGATCAGTCGACCACCAACCTGAAACCGTGCAAAGTATGCAAAAGCTCAAATCACCGTCTTCGTGACTGTCAAGAGTTTAAAGAGATGAGTGTTTTACAACGATTGGAATTAGTAGAAAAGTGGAAACTATGTCATGTATGCCTGAACGATCACGGGAAATCATGGTGCAGATTCAAAATTAGATGTGATATCGGAGACTGTCGAGAACGCCACAACCCGCTGTTACATAAATCAGTTCGTAGAGTCGTCATGAATACACATTTCCGTTCAAACTCTTCAATTCTATTCCGCGTCATTCCGGTCGTTTTACACTATGGTCGAAAATCAATAAAAACAACAGCCTTTCTAGACGATGGATCGTCTGCAACACTGGTCGAGCAGTCACTAGCGGACGAGCTAGGAGTTGTCGGTCAAAAGGAGCCTCTTACCATTACTTGGACAGCTGATGTGTCACGCGTCGAAGAAAATTCGATGCGGATGAATCTTAAAATATCGTCTTGTGATGATAATGAGCTTTGGTGTTTAAATGGTACTCGCACAGTGGGAGAGTTGAAACTACCAAAACAATCCATGTGTTTCGAAGATCTGACTGAAAAACATGCTCATCTCCGTGGTTTACCCATTCAATCCTACAGCGGAACCTGTCCGGGTTTGCTCATAGGGCTAAATAATTTGCATCTAATGGCTCCACTGGAAACAAAAATGGGTGGCATAGGAGATCCTATCGCTGTTCGATCTAAGCTTGGTTGGGCAATTTACGGTCCGGTTGGTAAGCAACATATTTATGGCGATTCCGAATTTTTTGGCGTTCACGTGGAAGTGAGCAACGAAGAGCTGCATGACCTCATAAAATTACAATACACCATAGAGGAAGCTACTGTGCCGGTTGTGCGAGAATCTCCAGAGGATGTACGAGCTAGACAAATTCTCGAGAGTACCACTATTCGAGTTGGTGACAGGTTCGAAACGGGCCTGTTGTGGAAGACGGACGACCCGAAATTTCCTGACAACTATCATATGGCGGCACGGCGAGCAAAACAGTTGGAACATCGCTTGCTAAAAACTCCTGATCTGTTCGCAAATGTTTGTCAGCAGATAAAAGAGTATCAGGAAAAGGGCTACGCTCATGAGGCGTCATCTGAAGAATTATCTTCATCGTCGCCGAACAAGTCCTGGTATCTTCCGCTAAATGTGGTCCTGAACCCTAAGAAACCAGGAAAAGTACGCCTAGTGTGGGACGCAGCTGCAACCGTATCCGGAATATCTTTAAATTCACAACTACTCAAAGGTCCAGACATGTTAGTGTCTTTACCAGCTGTCATAAACAGATTTCGAGAACGTCGAATCGCGTTTGGTGCGGACATACGCGAAATGTACCACCAACTACAAATTCGGAAACAAGATCGACAGGCCCAGCGTTTTCTGTTTCGAGCCGATCCGAATTAACGGTTCAAAACTTTTATCATGGACGTCGCGACCTTTGGCTCCACTTGCTCGCCTTGCTCAGCCCAGTTTGTTAAAAATCGCAATGCTGAAGAGTTTGTCAAACAATACCCCGAAGCAGTGGCAGCCATAACCGGTAACCACTACGTGGATGACTACTACGACAGCGCTGATACCGAAGATCAGGCAGTAGAGCGAGCATTGCAAGTGAAGTATATCCATTCAAAGGGAGGATTCGAGCTTCGGAACTGGGTGTCAAACACCCATGAAGTTCTTAAACGCGTGGGAGAACCAAAAGCTGAGCAGATTGTCCATTTCAACCAAGATAAAGCTTCTGATACTGAACGTGTCTTAGGAATCATATGGGATCCAGAAGAAGATGTTTTCTCCTTTTCCACTGACCATCGAGAAGACATCAAAGAGTATCTGGAGAACATTAAAAAACCGACAAAACGAGTAGTATTGAGTTGCGTGATGGGATTTTTCGATCCGTTGGGACTTCTGGCGCCATTCACCGTACATGGCAAAACGCTGATCCAGGACCTTTGGCGTAGTGGATGCGACTGGGATCAGGAATTAAGCAGTGAATGTTTTGGAACGTGGAAGCGATGGATTGATCTTCTTCCTCTGGTGAGAACTATCCGCATTCCCAGATGTTACCTTGGTCAAATTCATTCAAACGATGTCACGTCATTGGATCTTCACGTTTTTACTGACGCTAGCGAAACCGCATACGGATGTGTTGCATACTTCAGGGTTACATGGGCAGGAGGAATCAAATGTTCTCTTGTTATGGCGAAATCAAAGGTTGCACCGTTGAAGCAACAGTCGATACCTCGTTTGGAATTGATGGCAGCGGTACTTGGAGCAAAAATGCATCAGATAATCAAACAAAATCACAGTTTCACCATTCATAAATGCTATTTCTGGACAGATTCACAGACAACACTCAGCTGGATACGATCTGACCAACATAGGTTTAAAACATTCGTTGCGTTCCGGATAGGCGAAATTCAAGAATCGACTAATATTTCTGCTTGGCACTGGGTACCCAGTAAACAGAACATAGCGGATGCCCTGACGAAGTGGGGACAAGGACCTCCACTTGATTCGAAGAGCGCCTGGTTTAATGGCCCGGAATTTCTCTACGAACCTGCTGATCAGTGGCCGAAACAAGAATGTTCTACGGATGTTGTGGAGGATGAATTGAAATCAGTTTATGTATTAGTACACGAAGCGAGTTCAACGAAGAAGGTGGTAATGGTTGATGACATATCAACGTGGAAACGCGTACTCCGCATTACAGCTACAGTTTATCGATTTATATGTAACATCAAAAGAAAGAGGGAAGGTCTACCTATGTTGGTCTCAAAGGCTACCGAAAATCAAGCAAAAATGCTTAAAGCTAAGTTGAAAACCAACCAGTGTCCGTTGCAAAGGGAAGAATTGATCAAAGCAGAAACAATCCTTTGGCAACAAGCTCAATACGAGGCGTTTCCAAATGAAGTTCGAATACTAAAGAATAATTTAAAACGAAAGGAAAATGAGTCCCTGCAGCAACTGGAGAAGTCCAGTGTGTTGTATAGGTTGACTCCAGTGATCGATGACAACGGTGTCATGCGCATGGGCGGTAGAATGGAGCAAGCCGAGCACATTCCCTTTGACACCAAGTTCCCTATTATATTGCCGAAAGATAATTTAATAACCACCAGACTATTACAGTTTTTCCACGAGAAGTGTGGACACGGGAATAAAGAAACTGTTTACAACGAAGTCTGCCAAAAATTTTGGATTCCTAAGTTGCGAGTGGCTATTCAACATATCATGCGCGAATGTATGTGGTGCAAAGTCTATCGATGCAAGCCAGAAATACCTCGAATGGCTCCACTTCCGGTCCAACGACTCTCAGCAAAGCTTGGTCCCTTTAGTTCAGTGGGGATAGATTATCTTGGTCCTTTGGAAGTTACTGTTGGCCGACGCAAAGAAAAAAGATGGGTTGCCGTATTCACATGTTTGGCGGTGCGAGCAGTACATATGGAGATCATCTACAGTTTATCGACCCAATCATGTTTAATGGCTATTCGAAGATTCATCAGCAAGCGTGGAACACCCGAGGAGATATTTTCGGATAATGGTACCAACTTTTTGGGAAGCTGGAATCAGATGCTGAAGTCGATCGATTACGAATGTGCTGAGAAAGTGACCAGTCCTAAAACAAAATGGCATTTCATACCACCGGGCACCCCTCATATGGGAGGAGCATGGGAGAGGATGGTCCGGTCGGTGAAGGAAGCTCTGAAGGCGTTTAGTGACGGACGAAAGTTGACGGACGAAATCTTAATTACAGCGCTATCGGAGGCGGAAGATCTGATCAACTTTCGACCCCTTACATACAAATCGCAGGAAACAACGGGCTCGGAAGCGCTCACTCCCAATCATTTTCTTCGTGTTGTGAAACCTATTGATATGGAAGGAGACGAAGTTGAGGTGGCAGATGCTTTACGAGACATCTACAAGAGATCCTTGTATTTGGCAGATCAACTATGGCAGAGATGGTACAAAGAGTATTTACCGACTATCAACAAAAGAACCAAATGGTTTGAAGAACGTCGAACACTGAAGAAGGACGATTTGGTGTTTATAGTCAACGGAAAAAACAAAAAGCACTGGATCCGAGGAATAGTCGAGGAAATTTTCGCGGCTCCAGATGGAAGAGTACGACAAGCTCTAGTCAGAACAAACGTCGGGGTTCATCGGAAATCCGTAGCAAATTTGGCTGTTCTAGGAGTAAATCCGGATGTTATGTAGGAGTACCGGAGTTTACGGGCTGGGGAACTGTTACCACAGTTTACTCAGCCGGTGGACGGCAGAGTAAAAAGAGCAACAGGGCATATAGTCGCAGTTACTGGGAAAATATTTTGGGCGGAAGTGATAACGTTATTATCATCGCGGTCTTATCCAAAAGTAATTTGAAAAGCTCATATTAAATCTCTGATTTCTATAAAATTTCCGAAAAACGTTGTGGATAAAGATATTAAAAGTAAACAGAAGTAGATTGCAGGATACTGCGTGTGAAATCGACCTATGTGGTAACAAACATTTATAACATATCATACTAGGTAACATTTGCAAACAAACATAAATTAACATATTAAAATAAGTAATATGAACCTCATTTAGGTCACAAATCAGCAGTAGAAGGGCAAATCAATTCGTCGCGCCGCCTGCTAAGTGGTTTGAAGCCTATGCAGTACAATCGTGAGTAGCAATTCTGTAAAAATAGATCAGTGAGGTTAGGATATTCATTCTATTTGTAGCTCGCAATCGAAAGTGTTTTGAAGAGCTCGTATTATCAGGGGCTTTCAAGCAAATTACCTATATCTTACGTGAGTATAAATTCAAATCAAAGTAGGAGACGAATATTGACTGCTTTAATTTAAAAACTAGAACAACAACGATCAATAACTTCTTAAAACCATCGGTCGGTCTGGTGAGGCGTGAAGTTCAAAATCAGAGGCATAAAATAAGTACTAGCAAATTGTAAGTACGATTAGTAAAATGAAACCAATTGTGAACTCATTTGTAATTAAAAATATACAATTTCAGTTTGAGCTGCTATACTGCTACGAAAACACTAGTACTTAGTCCATTCCGATCCCCAACAGTAAGAGAAAAATAAAAATTCATTCATTCTTTGTAAACTATCAAAACAAAGTAGTTGTTATTTCTACGGCCAATACTAATAGGTTTTGGTCCCAGCAAGTTTAGAAGAATGACCACCACAGGAGGAAGCAACACCGGTCCGGTCCAGAATTTATCGAGCCTACCATCCATTGAGCGTTTGGCTGGGCGAAGCAACTGGGCCACGTGGAGGTTTGCGGTTGAAACGTTCCTGGAGTTGGAGGAACTCTGGGAGGTGGTGAAGCCGGAACCAGATGCTGACGGTGTCCGACCAGTGGTGAATCCGGCGAAGGATCGCAAGGCGCGTGCAAAAATCATCCTTCTGCTGGAACCTGAAAATTACGTCCACGTTAAGGAAGCGAGGACAGCTCAAGAAGTCTGGGCGAAACTGGAGACATCTTTCGAGGACAACGGTCTGGCGCGGCGAGTAGGGCTCCTGAAAAAATTAATTACCACGAGTCTCGAAAATTCCGTTACCATGGAAACCTACGTCAACGAAATCGTGTCCACCGCTCATCAACTCAGAGGAGTTGGTTTCGACATCACCGAGGAGTGGATAGGAACGCGTTTACTAGCCGGTTCACCCGAAAAATTCCGACCCATGATAATGGCACTTGAGAATTCAGGGACTCCGATAACTGGCGACAGTATTAAAACCAAGTTTCTGCAAAAAATTCACTCCCCCTCCGAGAAGACGCCCAAGCAACCAGAATTCCCTTAAAAAGGTTCCATAGAAGCTTAATCAGCTCTCGTTTGTGTCTGAAAAGAATGCTAATCAGCCCAAAATTTAAGTTCTTAAAGCTACTTTCAAGTTCGTTTAGGTGGCTGTAGAGAACGCTGTTCAGCTTCGAAGAGAATGTCAAGAAACTTCTACGCGCCGAAAAAAAAAATCCGATTGACAGATTGCTCTGACAACCACATGTCAGATTGCTAGGTTGCCGGTCTATCATGGTCTATCTCATTGATTTAAATTATATTGTTTTGATTACAAAAGCTGCTTACACGCCTAGAGAATTGAACCGCTGCTCTCTAGGTTGCAATGAAACTCACCAGCCTCTCGACCAATCCAGCAATAGCTAATTGCCACTGTAATGATTAGTATTTAAACTTAATGTCATTTGAGATGATTGAGTGGGTTGGTCAATTGAAGGAGCCTTATTTCGTTCAAAGGACTTTCAGTACACAATATGAATCAAAACAAAAATTCGCATCATCAAGAATTTATTCGAATATCTTATTTAACATTTATAAGAAAAATTCGAAAAAATCTTGAATTCCATTTGTATATATCAGTACAGATATAAACAAAACAAATACCATGACAAGAAATTGACAGACATTTTTGACATGTCGCTTAGAATTCCCATATAGGTTCTTTAAAACACCTTCAAGTACCTTAATGGTGCGCTTTAGAATGTTACGCGAACGTTATCGACCTTCTTGAAAAACATTTTTGACATGTCGCTTAGAATTCCCATATAGGTTCTTTAAAACACCTTCAAGTATCTTAATGGTGCGCTTTAGAATGTTACGCGAACGTTATCGACCTTCTTGAAAAACATTTTTGACATGTCGCTTAGATTTCCCATATAGGTTCTTTAAAACACCTTCAAGTATCTTAATGGTGCGTTTTGGAATGTTACGCGAACGTTATCGACCTTCTTGAAAGAAGTTCCATTAAATGCGCTTAGAAGTTCCGTTATCGGTAGTATTAACCTTTCAAAGGGCGATGTAAGTTCCTGAGTAACTTTTAGGCGACAAGAGTCACCTGAAGTTCCCGTAATACATTTTTTCAGCCAAATGTGAACTTCGGAGTTCGGAGTTAAGTAAAAACGCGACTTTTGGTTGCTTGGGCGGCGTTCGTTGGTAGGAAAAATTTTTCCCCAGAAATCGAAGCAAGCGCAGGCTGAATCCAAACCAGAGCAGCAGTCCAACAGCAGACCGAAGTGTGAATTTTGCAACAAGTACGGTCACGTCGCGAGGGAATGTCGCGCAAAGAAAAGTTCCGCATTCTGTACATTGCTGTCCACCAACGACGGAGTGAACGACAACAGCTGGTAAATATTTTGACTCTGGTGCGTCAGAACATTTCACCAAGGATCAGCAAGTGTTAAGTGACGTGCGACCAGCCAGCGGCGTGGTGAAGGCAGCCGACAACGCCAACATGAACATCGTATCGACCGGAACAGTGAAGCTAGCAGCAAAATGTACACCGGATTGTCCCCCAATATCCGTACATCACGTAAGATTCATCCAACCCCCTGGCAACTTGACGTTTCCCATACAAATCGCGTGTGCCAGTTTTTTCTGGTTCTCTGGTTCTGTCAAATTGAAAATCAAGCGACTTAACATGTCGGAAGGACGCATATGGAAATATGTTTTCTTTTAACCGATTCAACAAATAAAAAAAACGTTCAGAATTGAAAATTAGTTCAGTTATACGTAAAGTGAATCTGTTTTCAAAAGTTCAGTCGAATAAAGGGCACACAGACGTAAATCTGTATGTCCTTTATTACGTTTAAAACTTTTGGACTGATCAAAATAATTCACTGATATACGGCAGATTTTTGGGAAAAGAACCCCTTCCACCAAAACTATTGATGACGATCGTACAAAATAAATGTAAAACAAAACATTACCACAACAATCATCGAATGATTTTTATAAACTGCGGTACATATGATAATTTTAGTATAACAAAACTTTCAAATTATAGCAGAACATTTCTCGGTTTATGGAAAACTGTTCCTATACAATAAATAAATATGTAGAATATTCAATGAGAATAATAATTTCGGTTGAAATTTTTTTTCATTCATTCGAATTTTATGATTTGCACCACATTTGATGATTTGTCCTTTCCATACGCATGGCTCGAAAAGTATGTAAACAAGCGGTACACAAGCGACACCTGCGGATTTCAATCAGGCACACGAAACTCGCCAGAACTGTCAAGTTGCCAGGGGGTTGGATTCATCCCAAGAATGTCGAGCAATTTGCTGTCCGTCAGTCAAATTGTGAGACGCGGCCACGTGGTTCTGTTTCAAAACGAAGGCGTCAAAGTCATCGATCCAGAAGGAATGGTAACTCCCAAGTAACAATTTTAGTTTTATACTTATCTGCAAGCTCGCTATGCAACTTCGTTATATTATCGCTTTCATTAAAAATTGGATTTCGTGCAATGTTTTGCAGTCGCAGTTATCCGTACAAAGATTGGCTGAAAAGAGGTTAGCGTGTAGAACTCCGAAAGATTTTACACTGATTTGACAGGTCGCACGAATGTACAAGTTCGCACAAATGTTGCAGTCATGAGTGCGCAGTCCAATTTAGTGCGCTGCGATTAATAAAACGACGTAAAGTTTTATAAACTGCATTAAAACATTTATGAAACACTTATCAGTGTAAAAAGGCCCACCTACAGGAGGTTCTGAAGAAAGCATCGCGTACCTACCTTATACAACCTTGGGAGTTTCGTCAAGTTTCAGTTTGAGCGAAAAATTGTCAGCGTGAATATTTATTTTCCGAACAGGGGTTTTAAAATTGAATCGATCAAGAAAACATATTCTGATTGAATGACATTGAATTCTCTTCGCGAAAAAATCAAGAAACATAAATAATCGATCGGTATATATGGCAAAAACTTAAATTTTACTAGCATATTCATAGGAAAAATTCTTGCGCTTCAAAATTTATCGAGTGATTTTCCTAAAAATAGGCAAATAAAACGCTCCCCCTTATAATATGGCAAAATAAGTGAATTGAAACATATATTTTTTACTTTTTGGTCATTATGTTGTTGCATTTGACTTTTTCTGTAACAACAAATCTGTTAATTTGATACGATTCTAGCGATCTGGCAACATTTTTCAATAAGAACCCATCCTTCCTCAACATTTTATTAGCGTGCATCGGATAAGCAGGAAAAATCCCTGACTGGAAAAACAATCATCGAAAGTATCTGCTCGACGAGCCGAAATCTTACGGAATCGGACCACATTCGGATGGAATTTCCGACTGGGCATTGTTTTGCCTTTTTGATGCGAAAAAGTTGGCAGCAATCTCAACGGAAAATTTTGACAAGACGTCATTAAAAGTTCCGGTGAAAAAGGTGGTGGATGCTGCGCGAAGAGTTTCGCTAAATTTAAAGAAAAAAGTGGCCAGTTGAGAGTGGAGCCTGTCTCAAAGTCCCAATAAGGGAAACTCCGTGCTCCATCGGGACAAGAGGTAAGCTGGTGAAAAACAATTGCGGCAAACAGCTCTTAATAAGGAAC
The DNA here is from genome assembly GCF_029784155.1 of Uranotaenia lowii. Taxonomy (NCBI): domain Eukaryota; kingdom Metazoa; phylum Arthropoda; class Insecta; order Diptera; family Culicidae; genus Uranotaenia; species Uranotaenia lowii. The sequence goes on from NC_073691.1 coordinate 124,234,576, forward strand.
TTGTTCCAGCAGGCATCCCGGCTGAAAAATCCGGCTATCGCAAGAGCGGCTAGGCCAGAGCTCAGGACAACGGGACGGGTCAGCGGAAAAGCCAAACGTCCACACAGTGTCCGGTAAGTCTCGCCAAAAGCGGACAGGGGAAGGAAACTAAAAGTTCCTTGTTTTTCCCCCCAGAATGCTCAAGCCAAGTGCTCGCCCGGGCCACAGACACGCTCTGAAAAGAACCGAAATAACGGAGAAGGGGTCGGAAGTCCGTAAGTATCTCAGACAACTCGGAAGAACCCCAGCGGAATAACTAACAAGACGATTTATCCCCAGGACCCCTTTTTGGCAAATTCTTCTTCTTTTGGCCAACTCTACAGGGCCTAGTAGGTGACAAAGCCTTCGCCACGTGGCCTCCACACCTTCCACACATCAACCACCATTCATCTGGCGAGCCCAGCTGCACAACATCCTCACCGGAACAGGCTGCACAGCTACAAGGGCCGCATTCAAGATTCCGGTCACTTCCGTCTCGCTACTTCAGTGGCGACGAATTCCGGGAAACAGCAGCCGAATTCGAGCGGGTTCATTCGCCGCTCAAGTGGCGGAATCGCGGTTATTCAGCCTGCCGAATCCAAGCGCAGCAGATCGCTGAACGTGAGGTAAGAATCCCGCCAAGTCTGCCGAATCCGATCACCGCATCCGTGGTGGAAGTCCGGCAATTCAGCGACCGAATCTGAAGGAATCCCGAACGCCGCACCAGTGGCGTGAGATCCGGTGGAACCTCCGCCGAAACTAAGCGCTTCAGGTCGCCGCACCAGTGGCGAGTAAGCCCGGAGACGATTGCCGAATTCACCTGCCATCGATCGTCGATCCGGTGGAAAATCGCGGCGAATCGGTGCGATTAGGATCGCTCTTCATCGCCGCATCCGAGACGAGGATCATCTGGTGGGACAGCAGCCAATCGGGTTCGCTTTCGTCGCCGCACTAGTGGCGAAAGAATACCGGCGGTATTGCAGCCGAACCGAAGCGAATTTCGTCGCTGCGGCAGGGGCCAACATTAACGCCGCACTGGTGGCGTAGAAATCCCGGCGAAGCAGGACCGAATTTTATCGCCGCGACAGGGGCCAACATCGACGCCGCACTGGTGGCGAAGAAATCTCGGCGAACCAGGGCCAAATCCATTCGCTTTCGTCGCCGCACCGGTGGCGAAGAATCCTGGGGCACTGCTGCCGAGCAGGACCAAGTTTTATCGCCGCAGCAGGGGCAAGCATTTGGTGGCACAGCCGCCGACAAGTTTCGCTCGTCGTCGCCGCACCAGTGGCGAAAGAATCCTGGGGTACCGCGGTCGATCCGGACCGAAGTTCCTTGGCTCATCAGGGGCGAACATCCGCCGAATCCGAGGGCGTTCAATCGTCGCATAGTGGCGAATATCCGGTGGGCCGCGTCAGGGGCAAATAGTCGGCAGCACAGCCGCCGCATCTGTGGCGAGAATCCCGGTGGACAGGTGCCGAATCAGAGGGCAGCAGATCGCCGCACCCGTGGCGAAATCTCGGTGGCACAGCCGCCGAATTCGTTGGTAGCGCGTCGCCGCCTCGGTGGCGAATATCCGGAGGAACAGCTGACAATCCGGGCCGAATTCCATCGCCGCATCAGGGGCGAACATCCGGCGCACTGGTTCCGAGTCCGTGCATAGCAGATAGCCACACCGAGGCGGGAGATCTTGGTGGTTCCGGCGCCGAATCCGTTCGCCAGTGACCGCCGCGCCAGCGGCAGAAATCCGGTGGCAAAACCGTCAAGTCGGACCAAATTCTGATCGCCGCAGCAGGCGAAGAACAATCGGTGCATCAGCCGCCGAAACCGACTGTCTTCGATCGCCGCATCCGTGTACAGCAAAACGCCGCACCCGAGGCGGGAGCAATTTAGGCCGAGGAGGAAGCACATTGGAAGCTTGTGAAAAGAGTGAGTACACGCTATTTTGGGGATAATGGGAGGGATGAGTTACAAAAATGTTGCCCAATACACGCAAAATTATCTCTCGCAATTTCGCAATCTTAATTCTTTTATTTGTGGCACCGACCACGATCAGCCTTCGTCAGAAATGGCGCCCAACTAAAAACGGACCGTATTATTTTGTTCGTTTAATTTAATAAATATCATTAAATGTTATGATGATATTGTGATGATTATTATTACAGTTGAATTGTAAAAGCAACTGTTAGGTTTATTTTGATTTTTGCTCAAGTTTTTGTATCGTATCAAGTTGTTATTTTGATCTGTAAGTCCACTGAAAATATCTGGTTTTTGATCCAAACAAATGATGATGAATAAACAAATTGAGTTGTATCATCTTAATGATGAGGAGATGGAATATGAATTGGCCTTGCGCCATGTTACGAATCTAGCCCCATGCTCTAGAAGAGCTAGGGTGGTCAAGTTAAAAGCCCTTGTCCAAGAGGACACCCTTAGAGACACCATTTATGTTAATTCAGAACACGTAATGTCGCCGGAGTTGAACATCGAGGTCTGCCAGAGGGCAGTTGTTGAATTGAGGAATCAGGTCGATTTAGCTACCCAGAATAGAAACGCCGATCAAATGGCTTGCGCGAAATCGAGATTGCTTCATTACCGGCAAAGATTATCACTGATTCCAGTGGTCGCGAGTTTAGAGGAAACGCGTAGGGTCGTGTGTGAGCTTGTAGAGACGCTGCTAGCTCAGATAGAGTGCGTGAACAGTGCAGTCAATATGGTGCTAAGTGAAACAGAAAACACTAGCCTTTCAACTAGTGTCCCAACCATCCAGGCAGAGAACAGTAGCAGTAGGGATGCCTGCGATGCGTTGACGATTCCACCGAGGCCACAAGCAGCCGGAAATGATGAAGGAGCACGAGCACGGATGCAAGAAGCGGATGTCGAGCCGTCTTCTCTTCCATTCCAAGGAGGCAGACAAGGACAGAGGGACTCGGAGGAAGTAATCATCCGGAGGTCGGGTAGTTCGGCTGGTCTGGCTGCTGTGAACGTTCTGGACGAACTGCGGTTCGACATTCAACAACGACAAAGGAGGCAGCAGCAGTTGAACGACAGCTTTACAAACCGAAGTGGTAGCAACTACGACAGGCGGATGCAGAAGGCGATTCACAATTGGCCTTTCAAGTTCCGAGGCGAAAAGGACACCACGTCCCTCAACATTTTCTTGGACCGGGTGGAGACGTTTGCCAGATCAGAGGGAATCGACGATCAGACACTTCTGGCTTCTATCAAGCACCTGTTGCTTGAAGACGCCCTCGACTGGTACTCCAGAGCACTTGCCCAACGTCGTCTGTATTCCTGGCAAGCATTCAAGCAAGAAATTCGACGGGAATTCCTGCCTAGCGGGTATGCTCAGATCCTGAGGTTGGAAGCCAGCTTCCGTTTTCAAGGTGCCAACGAAACGTTCGATAAGTTCTTCCGTGACATCTCTACACTATTCCGCTTCATCGATCCACCACTTACGGAAGAGGAGAAGTTGTTCATAGTCAAGAAAAATATGAACATGGACTATGCAACAATAGTAACAGCCGCTCAGCCAAAGACACTGATGGACCTGGTCAACGTCTGCAGCAACTTCGACGAAACAAGGCTATTACTGAACCAGCAGCGCAGGATTCCAATTCCGCACAACAGCTTACTAGAACCGAACTTCGCAACACCAGCAACAACAAGTCGATCTCAGCAACACCAGCAGCAGCGTTTTGGGAGATTGCAAGCAGTGGAGGCGGACGAGCAGTTGTACGGAGCCACATCATACTCAGCACCATCGCATCGGCTACCAATACAACAGCCACGCTTCAACAGAGTACATGCGGTGGAGAACGAGGTCCAACAAGGTGCGGCTTCAACGTCAGCTATCCAAACTGAAGCAGATCTAGTGGATCCAGAAGAAGCAAACGGTTTGCAAGGGGACTTTAACCAGCTGTACGAGCAAGTTTGTGCCACGAAGCTTCAACTGGAGCGCAGATCGAATCGTTTCAATACAGGACTACAACAGCAGCACTCTGTACAACGACCGGAACAGCGTCAACAACCGCCTACAACTTCGGCAGGTCAGAACAATTTGGTGAATCGGCAAGGCAGTCAAGCGGAGAACTATCGAATACAACATCCGTTGCAACAGCAAGCTAAATGGGCGCCGCGACAGCAGCCTCAACAGCAGCAGCTTCAACAACAGCAGCCTCAACGGCAATTCCAACAGCACTATCAACCACAGCTCCAAAACCAGCAGCTTCAGCAAGCAGGCAGCAACATGTACGATCTAGATCCTGTTCAGCATACAGCGTACCGCCCAGCGCTTTGCTGGAACTGCGATGAGGAGGGGCATAGGTTTCCGGATTGCACGAAGGCACAGGCAATTCTCTTTTGCTATAGATGCGGTCGAAAAGGTTACACGTTACGCAGCTGTCTTGTTTGTAACAGCGAAGCGGAAAACGCCGCAGCGAGGAGGTGGTAGATGGAGGGCCAGATTCTTCGCAACACAGCTATCAACCTTCAATACCTCCCGATTTACAAGACATCAACTCTATCATTATCAATCCCGGACATGACAATCGTCCACACGCCGTTTTGGACGTTCTTGGAAAGAAAGTCACAGCTTTGTTGGACAGTGGTGCAAACTGTTCTTTGTTAGGTGGCAGCAAAGCACAGATCGTAGAAGAGCTGGGACTGCGAAAAGAAGCACTGAACGGTGGGATCAAGACAGCGGATGGAACGCCACACCAGATCAATCACTTCACACGTCTGCCAATATCGTACAACAATCGAAGCGAAATTTTGCCGGTTCTACTCGTGCCTAGCTTGCCAGATTGCGCTATCATGGGCATGAACTTCTGGCAAACGTTTGGCGTCAAGGCAGTGTGCTTCTCGATAATGAACAATGAAATTGAACAAGATGCAGAACCGCTGAAGGAGCTTTCACCAGAACAGCAAAAGCGACTAGACCAAGTGGTACGCATATTTCCGAAGGCAGAAGATGGTAAGCTTGGCAGGACGCAGATCTACGAACATCAAATCGACGTCGGAAATGCGCCGCCAAGGAAACAACGGTACTACCCAATGTCACAGTACGTCCTAGCGGAAGTCAACAAGGAAGTCGACCGGATGCTATCCCTGGACGTGATCGAAGAAGCAGTGTTCTCACCGTGGAACAATCCACTGGTAGCGGTGAAGAAGAAGGATGGCAGATACCGGGTATGTTTAGACGCAAGACACCTGAACTCAATCATGGTGAACGAAGGTTATCCGATACCGCAGATCTCCGCAATCATCAATAACCTCGGAGGATGCTCGTACATATCTTCAATTGACTTGAAGGATGCCTTCTGGCAAATGCCGCTCCAACAAAAGTCACGACCCTTAACAGCATTCACTGTACCATCCCGTGGTCACTACCAATTTAAGGTTGTTCCTTTTGGTATCTGTACGGCAAGTCAAGGACTCGCAAGACTAATGACACATCTTTTCGCGGACATGGAGCCATTCGTCTTTCATTATTTGGACGACATTATTATCTGCTCTAAAACGTTTGACGAACACGTAGCAGTTCTTCAGGAAGTGGCAACCAGGCTACGTCAGGCGAATCTCACCATTTCTCCGGAAAAATCCAAGTTCTGTCGCCAACGCATAAAATATTTGGGCTACGTTCTCAGTGAAGGAGGATGGAGGGTCGACGAGGAAAAGGTGGAGAGCATCGTCAAATTTCCAGTTCCAAGTACACGAAAGGAAGTTCAAAGATTCTTAGGCTTATGCGGATGGTATCGACGCTTCATTCCAGAGTTCTCACGAATCGCCGCACCAATCACGGAGCTCACGAAAGCCAAGATCAAATTCCGATGGACAACAGCAGCAGAAGAAGCTTTTCTCAAACTCAAGTCAGCTCTAGTCACCGCGCCAGTACTTGCGATGCCGGACTACACAAAACCGTTCTCAATAGCATGCGACGCTAGCGATGTCGCGATTGGTGCTGTATTGACGCAGGACATCGAGGGAGAAGAACACCCGATCAGTTACTTTTCCCAGAAGCTATCTTCGTCGGAGCGAAAATACACAGTCACAGAAAAAGAGTGCTTAGCAGTTATTCGTGCGATAGAAAAGTTCCGTGGGTATGTAGAAGGAGTACGTTTCGTCGTTTACTGTGACCATTCCGCACTCAGCTACCTGAAAACTTTGAAAAACCCCACAGCCTTGATGAGCAGATGGCTCTTGAGACTCAACGCGTTCGACTTCGAAATCAGGTACCGGAAGGGCAGCTGCAACACCGTACCAGATGCGCTATCCAGAGTAGTCTGTTCGCTAGTGTTTTCGATTTCCGAGGAAAATGATCCATGGTACAAGAACATCGTCAAGCAGGTAGAAAGGAAAGGCGACAAATATCCCGACTTTCGTATCGCAAACAACGAGCTCTACAAAAATTGTCATTGTAAGGATGAGGCTGGTTTAATCACGCATCGATGGAAGAAAGTAGTTCCGGAAAACCACCGAGCAGAACTCATTCGGCGATACCACGACGCACCATCAGCAGCGCATCTAGGCTTCCAGAAGACGTGGCACAAACTACAGCAGCACTATTACTGGCCAAAGATGCAGGACAACGTCGCCCGTTACGTCAAAGCATGCAATACGTGCAAGGCTAGTAAAGCGCCCAATATAAGAATGATGCCGCAGATGGGGAAGCTCAAGCCAGCGAAGGTCCCGTGGGAGCTAATTTCTATCGATTTCGTCGGACCGTTAACCAGATCCAAGAAAGGCAACACTGTGCTGCTAGTAATTGTCGACTGGATCACGAAATACGTCATCGCTCACCCGATGCGAGCCGCTGATTCGAGCAAGATGGTCGAGTTTTTGGAAGAAAAGGTGTTCCTCAAGTTCTCCAGACCAAGGATTATTTTATCAGATAACGGCAAGCAGTTCGAGTCGCAGGTGTTTCGGGCGCTGCTAAGCCGTCACAACATCATCCACATGAAGACCGCTTTCTACGCACCGCAGGTCAACAACGCCGAGCGAGTGAACAGAGTTCTTATCACTTGTGTTCGATCGTTGTTGGAGGAAGATCATCGAGAGTGGGACAAGAACCTGGCCGCCATCACCGCAGCTATCAACAGTGCGAAGCACGAATCAACCGGAGTCAGCCCGCACTTCGCCAACTTCGGCAGGGAACTTCTGTTGCACACGGACCTCTACACTCTGCAGGACTTAAACGTGTCGGACGATCCAAAGGTCGCGCAGGAGATGCGGCTATCCACGATCAACAGGATTCACAAATTCATCCAACAGCGGATCAAGAAGACCCACGAGAAGACAAAGAAGCGCTACGATCTACAAAAGCGGACTGTGTCCTTTCAACCGGGCGAGCTAGTATGGCGCCGCTCGTTTGTTCTTTCTTCGAAGGCGGACCATATCAACAAGAAACTGGACCCCAAATTTATTCCAGCTATCGTTAAAGAAAAGCTGGGAGCCAATCTCTACACTCTGGAGGATGTCGTCACCGGAAAGCGAGGTCGCTACCACGTGAAGGATATCAAACCAGACTAGTATTCAAGCTATGTAAGCAACAACGCTGACCACAAGCTCTCTCGGAGCACAAAACACGAAATGGAGAAGGCTGTAGGACCAACATCATCTTTGAAACCTCGCCCCCAACAACTCGGAGTAAATTATGCAGAACTCTTCCATTCGAATAACTCAATGAAGCACAGCTGATGCTATTTCGTCGCTAGGACACCGACGAACACGACGAAGTAGGCGTTTATGAAGGAGACAACGGCCTTGCGCGGATCCAGCGTCGGCTGAATGGACTCTGAGAACTCTGCCAGGAAGTTCGTCAGAATTTGGAGAGGGCTGGTAACCTTGCGTGGGATTGCCGCCACTCATTGTCCAGAATGCAATCCTGTCATCTTGAAGCAGCGTAGCAGCGCTGGGGATAGTAGCACTGGTGAGCCACCGTAGCCAGGCGCTACACACCATCGCAGAGAACCCATCCAGGTTCGGGATATTGGAATGTTCGGAAAGTCAAGTACAGCAGCTCCAAACACCACGTCGCTGCAATTGAAAGGATTGTCAGGACATCAAGAAGAGGATTCAGCACCATAGAATACAGTTATGCGAAGAAGTTGTGAGGAGTAGACATCATGACGGCCGCTACTACCATATCGACTCTCTCTCGCTAACTGTCAAAAGCCACACGCCCATAATCCAGCTATGACCGCTACCCAAGGTAGTCAACAAGAGCCTAACGAGGTCAAAACACGCCAGTCGTTACTACCACAAACAGGAGATCATCCACCAACCCCAAAAATCTCCGAATCAATACAAAAACCATCAGCTATGACCACAGCCAAAGCCTATCAACCAAGCGCAACAGCGCAGGAAATACCGTTAGGCCGATCGGGAAAAATCGTGCATCTGGAAAACGCAGTGAGCAATATCTCTCATCTACCTCCTCGTGAGTACAGTAACAAGTCTAGCTATGTCCGCTACCCAAGGTTGCCAACAAAAGCATCGCCGATGCGAAAAACACGTTCATCGTCAGCACCACAACCATCTGCTTTGCTCGACGACTCCGGAAGATGGGCCCGTCTGAGGGAGCTCATTCGCAGCAGCAGCAATATCCGATTTTGTCCCACAAACACGAACCCTGCTTATTCAGCACAGTATCAACAGGACGAATCAGGACAACGCCCAGGGTAGCTTGAAAGAGGTTGCAAGATTCCTGCTGACTTTCTCCTAGTCCGGAGGACCATAGCTGACCAGGCTTCCCAGAAATAAGAAAACCGAACAAGTACATCCACAAGGAACTCCCGATTAAGACCTCCCGATTAAGACTACCCGATCATGACTACCAGATCAAGACCATCTTCAATCAACCATGACAACTCCCGATTAAGACTTCCCGATCAAGACTATCTTCAACCAGCCATGTCAACTCCCGATTAAGACTTCCCGATCAAGAACACCTTCAACCAACCATGTCAACTTCCGATTACGACTTCCCGATCTAGACGAAATTATCAAAAGCTATCTACCAACTTTGTCAAGACCACAAGCTATGAGAACACCATCTACCACGGTCCACACCCCAAAATACGCGCAGCGGAACCACAAATTACCCTCGCCTGAAATGGTGTCGACAGTTCAACTATCCGATTCAGACTTGACCACAAATCACCAACCTCATAGAATGATACATAATGGATCATGCACAGTTGTCAAGGGGGTTGCCAAGGAAACATCAAAAGGAACGCGATCTGGAGGCGCGGTATAACCTCTATTCCGGGCCCTTGGTAATTAAGAGGATTAAATCCCTCTTTTCCTTAGACTTCTGTTGCTCTTAGTATAAACCAGTTAAGTTCCCACCTAAATTTCGTTTGTTAAGTTCTATTTGTAAGATCTAGGTTATTATCTCTATCAATAACCATTTGATTTTGGATTTCCGTATGCTGAGGTGGATGTTATTAAGTAGATTGTTTTAAGGATTCGAAGGAGTTTCTTTCTGCCAGATATACTGGTAATGATCGACACATTTGCCATAACTTGTTGGCTTAAATTTTTGTTGGATTCTGCCAAGATTCGTTGGCGTAGAGATCTAGTTTACTGATTCGTCTTTAGTTTTGAAGAAACTCACCACTGCAGGGTGAATACAAGTGCGAGGTTTTCTCGACACAGCCGTCGATTTTCAATATCTCCTTCGAATTCCTAGTGGCGTGATTATGAATTTTTCATGGATCCTTGTCATGATCCATGAAAAATTCTACCAAAGCAGCAATGTTGTGTTGCATTTGACTTTTTCTGTAACAACAAATCTGTTAATTTGATACGATTCTAGCGATCTGGCAACATTTTTCAATAAGAACCCATCCTTCCTCAACATTTTATTAGCGTGCATCGGATAAGCAGGAAAAATCCCTGACTGGAAAAACAATCATCGAAAGTATCTGCTCGACGAGCCGAAATCTTACGGAATCGGACCACATTCGGATGGAATTTCCGACTGGGCATTGTTTTGCCTTTTTGATGCGAAAAAGTTGGCAGCAATCTCAACGGAAAATTTTGACAAGACGTCATTAAAAGTTCCGGTGAAAAAGGTGGTGGATGCTGCGCGAAGAGTTTCGCTAAATTTAAAGAAAAAAGTGGCCAGTTGAGAGTGGAGCCTGTCTCAAAGTCCCAATAAGGGAAACTCCGTGCTCCATCGGGACAAGAGGTAAGCTGGTGAAAAACAATTGCGGCAAACAGCTCTTAATAAGGAACTTGTTCCAGCAGGCATCCCGGCTGAAAAATCCGGCTATCGCAAGAGCGGCTAGGCCAGAGCTCAGGACAACGGGACGGGTCAGCGGAAAAGCCAAACGTCCACACAGTGTCCGGTAAGTCTCGCCAAAAGCGGACAGGGGAAGGAAACTAAAAGTTCCTTGTTTTTCCCCCCAGAATGCTCAAGCCAAGTGCTCGCCCGGGCCACAGACACGCTCTGAAAAGAACCGAAATAACGGAGAAGGGGTCGGAAGTCCGTAAGTATCTCAGACAACTCGGAAGAACCCCAGCGGAATAACTAACAAGACGATTTATCCCCAGGACCCCTTTTTGGCAAATTCTTCTTCTTTTGGCCAACTCTACAGGGCCTAGTAGGTGACAAAGCCTTCGCCACGTGGCCTCCACACCTTCCACACATCAACCACCATTCATCTGGCGAGCCCAGCTGCACAACATCCTCACCGGAACAGGCTGCACAGCTACAAGGGCCGCATTCAAGATTCCGGTCACTTCCGTCTCGCTACTTCAGTGGCGACGAATTCCGGGAAACAGCAGCCGAATTCGAGCGGGTTCATTCGCCGCTCAAGTGGCGGAATCGCGGTTATTCAGCCTGCCGAATCCAAGCGCAGCAGATCGCTGAACGTGAGGTAAGAATCCCGCCAAGTCTGCCGAATCCGATCACCGCATCCGTGGTGGAAGTCCGGCAATTCAGCGACCGAATCTGAAGGAATCCCGAACGCCGCACCAGTGGCGTGAGATCCGGTGGAACCTCCGCCGAAACTAAGCGCTTCAGGTCGCCGCACCAGTGGCGAGTAAGCCCGGAGACGATTGCCGAATTCACCTGCCATCGATCGTCGATCCGGTGGAAAATCGCGGCGAATCGGTGCGATTAGGATCGCTCTTCATCGCCGCATCCGAGACGAGGATCATCTGGTGGGACAGCAGCCAATCGGGTTCGCTTTCGTCGCCGCACTAGTGGCGAAAGAATACCGGCGGTATTGCAGCCGAACCGAAGCGAATTTCGTCGCTGCGGCAGGGGCCAACATTAACGCCGCACTGGTGGCGTAGAAATCCCGGCGAAGCAGGACCGAATTTTATCGCCGCGACAGGGGCCAACATCGACGCCGCACTGGTGGCGAAGAAATCTCGGCGAACCAGGGCCAAATCCATTCGCTTTCGTCGCCGCACCGGTGGCGAAGAATCCTGGGGCACTGCTGCCGAGCAGGACCAAGTTTTATCGCCGCAGCAGGGGCAAGCATTTGGTGGCACAGCCGCCGACAAGTTTCGCTCGTCGTCGCCGCACCAGTGGCGAAAGAATCCTGGGGTACCGCGGTCGATCCGGACCGAAGTTCCTTGGCTCATCAGGGGCGAACATCCGCCGAATCCGAGGGCGTTCAATCGTCGCATAGTGGCGAATATCCGGTGGGCCGCGTCAGGGGCAAATAGTCGGCAGCACAGCCGCCGCATCTGTGGCGAGAATCCCGGTGGACAGGTGCCGAATCAGAGGGCAGCAGATCGCCGCACCCGTGGCGAAATCTCGGTGGCACAGCCGCCGAATTCGTTGGTAGCGCGTCGCCGCCTCGGTGGCGAATATCCGGAGGAACAGCTGACAATCCGGGCCGAATTCCATCGCCGCATCAGGGGCGAACATCCGGCGCACTGGTTCCGAGTCCGTGCATAGCAGATAGCCACACCGAGGCGGGAGATCTTGGTGGTTCCGGCGCCGAATCCGTTCGCCAGTGACCGCCGCGCCAGCGGCAGAAATCCGGTGGCAAAACCGTCAAGTCGGACCAAATTCTGATCGCCGCAGCAGGCGAAGAACAATCGGTGCATCAGCCGCCGAAACCGACTGTCTTCGATCGCCGCATCCGTGTACAGCAAAACGCCGCACCCGAGGCGGGAGCAATTTAGGCCGAGGAGGAAGCACATTGGAAGCTTGTGAAAAGAGTGAGTACACGCTATTTTGGGGATAATGGGAGGGATGAGTTACAAAAATGTTGCCCAATACACGCAAAATTATCTCTCGCAATTTCGCAATCTTAATTCTTTTATTTGTGGCACCGACCACGATCAGCCTTCGTCACAATGTTTTGTAAAAATTTCCTTGAGTTAACTCTCCTTGGCTAACATTTTATAGAATATGATGTGAGAATAACGATGATTCAAGCATTTATTGAAAATATTGCTTAGTTTTGTTATATTTGTGAGATCCAAAATTAAAATTTTCATTTATTAATAAAAAATGGCGTTTTACCCCATAACCAGTTCTTCCTATGAAAACCATTTAAAAAATCCACTTGTTTTTGAAAAAAAAACAAAATTTCGAAGTTCTTTCATTTATTTACCACTTGGGAAACATTTTTTTGTTACAACTACCTGAGCCACTAACTAAATATCAACACTTTTTACGAACTATTGGTTAATCTGGAAAACAATTCATCCGTAGCCCTCTGGAGGTCTATTTTGCCGGATTTGTTTGCCGTCGTAACGGCAATGTTCCGGTTATGCCAATTCCACAACTCCAACACGATACTGAACTGGCTGAAATGGCTCCTAGGAACTTTTTTTCCGGTGACGGCAAATGGTGAGGATCCGCATTTTGGTTGATTTGAACGGGACATAATCGTCTGGGCACTGGGCAGCTTAAACAGGACACTATCGCCATGACCCTCATATCTACGGATGTTGAAAATAATTATAGTACAGAAATTAAACTAAAAACGACGAAAATTTACCTTTTTTAATGTTGCAGCGAATGAGATCAACAAAACAAATTGAAATTGTTGTTGTTATTTTGATTTGCTCTGACCGCTAGCGTTGCCACATAAAAAATTGTATTTACAAAGAAAAAAATAAATAAAATCTATATTGAAATTGACAAATCCTTATTCAAATCTGTATCAAACATTTGGATTTGGAATGCACAGAAAGACTAGAATTAATTGATAAACGCATTGACAACGCATTTTAAAACAGAAAGCTTATTTTATCCATTGAAATTAAGCTAGTTTTATTTTTGCTGACCAACTTCTTCATTTGTTTTACTTTCTGAGTATGATTGGACAAAACAATATATTTTACATTATGAAAATGTAGTATCTTTGATGCGCCTGTGAGAAGTTGGTGTTGTTTTAATAAAAATGCGGGAGCCTTAAACAGTCAAGCACTCAATGGCACGCGAGCGTAATCTGAAATAGTAAACAATGGAAAACTGTCGGCTGCCGAAAATCAGGATAAAATCTGTATAAATTTGATAAAATCTGTAATCTTATCTATATAGATTTTTGGTTCAATAAATTTCAAAAAAAATTCCATTACAGAGAAATTTGTATACGTGGCAACGCTGCTGACCGCTCTGACATGTTATTCTTGAATAGGCTTTTTATTCGACCTATTTGCCTTGACGTTTCCGAGTGAACGAATCAAGGTTGTATTGCGGTTACTGAGAAAATTTCTAATCGCGCGACGGTAGCCTTCCGTGCGGTAGGCTAGCCGGAGCAGTAAACACAGTTAAAAAATTCACTCTTACTCACTAATTTCATTGAAAAGTTAAGAAGTAAATTCTTGAATCAATCTTCAAATCATTATTTTGCAAGAGAGGACAAAACATGAAGTCATCGGAATGAAATATTATTATTCTTAGTATTCATTGAGATTGAATTAATTACGAGCGTTAAAATCCCAGACAAAACAAAAAACAATCTACATTATTGAAAACACATTTTCCCATAGTCTGAGAATTAACTAATTTGGCATGACGAAGATTTTTGATGCGATAAATGCGTCTTTGATACTTTATATGCTGGCCGAATTCAATTATGTTGTCGTTAAAATGTAACAAATCGTATATGAGAAGTTAAAAAAAGGAGTTGTGTACGGTGAATAGTCTATTATAGGAAATAATACCATTCGCATCGCAAAAAATTAGACTGCGCACTCATAACTGCGAAATTTGTGCGATCTGTCAAATCAGTATAAAATCTGACGGTTTTCTACACGCTAACCGCTTTTCAGTTAAACTTTATACGGATAACTCCGACTGCAAAACATAGCACGAAATCCAACATTCAATGAATGATTGCTACCGTGTCGTCGAACTCTAAACTTATTTAAACAACTACAGGTTTTCATTTTTTTTCGTGAATTTGTCCGCTGGTTAACCCCATCGCAAACAGGTTTTTTTTATTATTCATTTTTCCGTGATTTTGACCGCTGATTGACCAAGTTCAAGGCAAACACAATTTTTTGTTTTGTAAACAATAGATAATCCGATAATAATATTTGGTATACATGTTTGTTTGACAACTTTTTATTAAATCATCTTTCAATGTTTTCCGCTTGTTCATCCGATTTAATTTCAGTCGATAAATAATCCTTATGTAGAACAATGCTCATTTTTTTCTTGAATATTGTAATTTTTTTTTACAGTGGTACCCTACGGGAGCCCAAATCAGCTATCGCAGAAATAGAAAAAAAGAGTGGATCAGCAATATAAAAAGGTTTTGTAAATGCTGTATAGCTGTCTTCCAAACCGGAATAAAAATAAATGACAGATTTTCTTTTTAATCTTATGAGATGGTTTTGTAATGGTTCTGTAGCTATCCTGAAGAAAATTTATATAGTGATCTTCTAAAAATACGCTTCTCGGCTATTAACACTTTATCAAGCCTGTTAAAAAACCATACACATTTTGTATAAAACCTTGAAGAATTAAAAATGTTACTTGGGATAGCAACCGGCGAGCACGATGTCCAAAGTGGTTTGTTCAAATTTTCTGAGCGAACAAAAATGGCAATCGTTGCAGTTTCCTCAACTGACCAGAAAACGTGGCACAGAAGGATGGGCCATCTCAACATAAGCAGCCTGAAGCAACTGAAAAGTGGTCTTGCATCCGGAAGCAACAGCGATTACCTTTTCCGAAGAAGGGGAGTCGTGCCAATGAGGTCCTGGAAATTGTGCACTCCGATATTTGCGGGCCGATGGAGGTGCCATCCATCGGCGGACATCGGTACTACATATCTTTCACCGAAAACAAAACGAGGCGGGCGGTGATCTATTTCCTGGAGAAGAAAACCGATTCCGAGGTGCTGAGGGCATTCAACGATTACTGCAACCAAGCTGAACGTCAAACTGCAGTTCTGGGCTGAGGCAGTTGGGGCAGCGACGTACCTATCGAATCGTTCGCCAACCAAGGGGCAAACAGTAACACCCGAGGAAGCATGGAGTGGGCGAAAGCCAAATTTGTCCCACGTCCGTGTTTTTGGTTCGGAAGTGATGGCACACGTGCCCAAGCAGCGAAGGCAAAAATGGGATCCGAAAGCGTTTGAAGCAGTTCTCGTCAGATTCGAAACGGAAACCAAGGCATACCGTTTGTACAATCCGATGACAAACGACGTGTTCAAGTGTCGAGATGTGACGATAATTAGCGATCCGGAGTACTCAAATCAGCAGCCAATGCATGGTACCTGCAAGAAGCCATCAACCGAAAGTCCGAACGTTCGTCAGTCTGGATTTCCAAGACAGCTTACCGATACCTGATGCAGGAGACAGTGTGGTTGAGGCCGCACACAATCCCGTAGTCGAGCTGGAGAACGAATCTGAGTCAGACGTGTCTCAGTATTTTTCGGAGGTGGATGAAATTAGCAGCAGCGATTTGTCTGATGAAGCAGTTGGTGACGTGACCATCACGGCGCTCCCCCCGCAACAAAACTCATATCCACCTTTGTCACAGGTGTCGAGGCGCAGCGGAAGGGAGCGGCTATTCCAGGCAAGTACCATGACTTTGTGTTACCGAACAATGGCTTTCCGCATCACAATTTTTCAGTACCACCCGCTCCCAATGATGGTCCAAGTAGCAGCCGTCAAGGTCTAAAGGTTAGCACCGGCCGTGCGAAACCGAAAGCATCGAGCGATCCGCGAACCCCGGCGGAGGCATTGCATGGCAGCGATGCTCATCTCTGGCATAAGGCGATAGACGAAGAGTTTCAAGCTTTATTCGACAACCAGACGTGGGACCTTGTCGAGTTACCCCCCGGCAAAAGAGCGATCGGTTCGAAATGGCTGTTCAAGACCAAGGAGGACGAAAAAGGCAACATTGTGCGGCACAAAGCGAGAATAGTTGCACAGGGCTTCACGCAAAAGTTCGGTGTTGACTACGACGAGGTGTTCGCGCCGGTAGCGAAACAGGTGACATTTCGCTCACTTTTGACTGTGGCCGCGGTTTCCGCGGTTTCCACGGTTCGTCACGTCGATGTGAAGACAGCGTACCTGAACGGGCATCTGGAAGAAACCATCTACATGCGCCAGCCAGAAGGTTATCACAGCGGAGACGAACGTTCCGTATGCCGTTTAAGGAGGAGCTTATATGGCCTGAAGCAATACACACGTGTCTGGAACCAGAAGGTCGACGAAGTCTTCAAGGCGATGGGGTTCAAGCCGTCCAAGTTTGATCCGTGCCTGTACATGCGGAATGATAATCGAGAATTCATCCTAGTTTACGTGGATGATATGATTATCGTGACTCCAACCGAAAAGGAATTTCAAACCATCTTCAAATTACTTCAAAGTAATTTCGTCGTCGTGGATCTTGGCGAAGTTCGGCAATTCCTTGGGATCGAGGTAACGAAAACTGAAACCGGATACAGACTGAACCAGGAAGTATACATCCGGAAACTCACGAACCGTTTCGGTTTGGAAAGCGCCAAGCCGTCCAAAGTCCCCCTGGATGTCGGCTATCTACAGCAGAAGGAGGAGCAGGACAAACTGGACAACAATCAACAGTATTTAAGTTTGATCGGTGGTCAACTGTACATCGCCGTTCATACTCGTCCTGACATAGCGGTAAGCGTTTCAATCTTGGCCCAAAAATCAAGTTGTCCCACTCAGCAAGACTGGACTGAAGCAAAGCGAGTCTTGCGTTACTTGTTCGCAACAAAGGGTCATCATCTTCAGCTCGGAGGATCGAAGGCTGATCTCAAGATGTTCGTCGACGCAGACTGGGCTGGAGATTGCCGTGACAGGAAGTCGAATTCTGGCTTTCTGATTCTCTTCGGTGGAGGTGCAGTTGCATGGGGCTCACGGAAACAAACCTGCGTTTCCTTGAGTTCAACAGAAGCTGAGTTCATCGCGTTGGCTGAAGGATGCCAAGAACTCGTCTGGTTGCAGCGACTTGTACGGGAAATCGGCGAGGCTACTGAGGATCCAACCACCGTATACGAGGACAACCAGAGTACCATCAAGATGGTTGGAAGTGATTGTCTTGAGAGGAGAACCAAGCACATCGAAACGCGATTTTTCTTCGTTCGAGATCTGCAAGAAAAGAAGCTGATCAATTTGGAATATTGTCCTACCGAAAACATGCTTGCTGATATCCTGACCAAACCATTGCAACGAGTTCGTCTGGAGAAGCTGCGTGGAGAGATCGGAATTAAATCGGATCAACTCGAGGAGGAGTGTCGGAAGTAGCAGGCGTGTTGTTCCATTTAAATAATTATAATTGATCAAAGCAATCGTTAACTAGATTTAAAATAGTATAAAAGCAAGAGAAAAATTCAATTCATTCTTTGTAAACTATCAAACCAAAGTAGTTGTTATTTCTACGGTCAATACTAATAGTTTTCAAAGTGGTCCCTACCGCGGTGAGGTTATATTGATTTCGGATTAGCTAATATTTTGAAACAAGTTTAAATTAAAATGACTGTTCAAAGTTTATAAGTGGTAAGTTGAGAACAAGCTAAGTGTTTCAATAAGGCTCAATTCAAGACTGAATAAAAAAACTTATCGTTGTATAAATCTTCTGTAAGATTTTAAAAATATAAAAAAGGTTTTTCGCTTCGAAGACAAAATTGAAAAAAAATCATAGAAAAACTGTAATTTAAGTTTTTGAGGTTTTTTTTTCTTTAACCGTATATTTACAGGTTAAGTGGATTTTTATTTCATATTTTTATTTTATTTAATTTTAAATGCATTGCCGCTTTTATAAAAATGTCGGTTTTAAATTGATTTTTTACGGCTTCCAAATGCATGTTTTTCTTCAATAATTTTCTCGATACTTTTAGATACGAAACGTTCATAAGATTTTTATTTTGAGTGAATTTCAGCTGAGCTTTGTGGAAAACTTTCCTTATAAAATTTGAAAATCATTTGATGCCCTCAGAGCCAGGGAGGGAATAAATCATTAAAGCGGGTTTCAAAGAAAATCCCTTTAAATGTTTTCATATTGTCTGTTTAAGGCGTTTCGAGTCAAAGGGTGCAAAAAACGTCAAATTTGAGTAATAATGCAAAAAAATCCGAAAAATTTATGGGAATCGTGAAGAACGAAAATTTTGGAGCGTGTTTTATCGAAAACAGCTAAAACGCATTTTTAACCTTTTGGCTCTGAAGGCCTTATATTATAATTTTCGGAAAATTATATATAAGGCCAGTTTTGATTCCTTCAAAAAAATATGAAGAATCTTTTTTTTAAATCCGAATTTTATAATGATTAAAGATAAGATACGAAGAATCGTTTCTAACTTGAAATTAATTATTTTTTCACTTGTTCACCAACTCACATCATTTGATTATCAATAAAATAACTAGAATTCGTACTTATTCATTAAAATAATAAAATTGTGAATACTTGAACATGACATAAAATTTCAGTTTTTCAAGAAGTTTAAACCATTTTGTATAACTTTAACTTAAATTTTGTTCTTTTTAACGAATAGTCACCGTTGATTATTATTTTTATGATGGTTTAATGGCTTTGCGGTGAACTTTTTACTACGAAAATTCTTGATAGAAGAATTACAAATTGAAAGTAAATGACGGATAGACAAAGCAGATGCTTAATAGAAGAAAATTGAAAGATGTTGAAAATGAGCCAAGAGCATATTTTTATGGAAATAAAGCTTCAAAGGTGCGTTCTAGACCCTTTGTCCCGCATCAATTGAATGGCTGAGAGAAGTAATAGCGAGAGGCGCAATTACGTTCACCCATACATCCAACCCGATGGATTGGCAAAGCACGTGCTTCCCAATCGGACAAAAAGTCTAGACCGCATGGCTCTGGTGAAGCTTTCCTATTGCTGAGCCAGTTCAAGCGATGTGTTATTGGTTTTTTCAGATTCCGTTTTTATCGGCAGCGCTACTTATTGTTAATATGTGAAAATCGGAATAGAATGGTAAGTGTTCTTAAATATCATTTAGTTGTGCTGGTTCTCGTCATAATTCTATTGATTTTGTTTCAGATCGGCCCAGAGAGCATTGAGGTGTATTCCACGTCATCCTCCAGCCGGAAAAGCCGAACCTGACCGGATTAGTCGAACGGAGGAGGCCATGAATGTACGCAACGCAGGTGGATTCAGCGGCCATAGCGGCTCAGAAGAACGCGAAGCCGAATTACCAGTCCCTATCTATCTCCAATAAATATCATTTTTGAAAGCATTTTTTATTTTTTTAATTCTTATTGAAGAAAACAATCAAAGCAACCAGCATTTACCTTTTAAATCAGTGAATGGGAAAACGGTATTATTTACTATTTTGCTAGGTGAATGCGAAAAAGGTAAAATTTACCTTTTGCTAGGTAAATTGAAAAAAGGTAAAATTTACCTTTTTGCTAGGTGAATGAAAAAATGGTAAAATTTACCTCGAAAGAGGGGTGGAAAAAATTCACCTCGCAAAAAGGTAAATTTTACCTTTTTTTTATTTTCCGTGTACTTATTGTTTTCACGCAAGTACCGTAAACGTCCCTACTTTTGCCAACTATTTTATTTTTGAACTGTATTTTGAAATTTTTACCCCTTATTTAACCCTCCCAAAGCCAAGTGATTTTAATCTTGTTACCAGAGCCATGCGGTCTAGACTTTTTGTCCGATTGGGAAGCACGTGCTTTGCCAATCCATCGGGTTGGATGTATGGGTGAACGTAATTGCGCCTTTCGCTATTACTTCTCTCAGCCATTCAATTGATGCGGGACAAAGGGTCTAGAACGCACCTTTGAAGCTTTCCATAAAAATATGCTCTTGGCTCATTTTCAACATCTTTCAATTTTCGTCTATTAAGCATCCGCTTTCCCGCATAGCTCAATACGACACTCCATATCTTCCATATTATTCCGTTCTGATTACATTAATAGTAACGTTCCATGATGTGCCTTGGGCTAATGTGCATTAGCTAGAAACGGATATAATATTATTCATGAAAGATACGATTAATATTCTAAGAAATAAATTGATTATTTTTGCAACGCACTGAGATGATTCAAAATTATTTCTTAAAGATACAATGAATCGTTTTGAAAATAAAATGATTATTTTAGCAACACGCTTCAACTCTTCTGCTGTCAGACTACACGCGGTTTGATTTCGGAAAAAATATCTTCGAGCAAAAGAGTTCGCGTGAATTTAACGAGCTGTGGTTCTGGCCAGCGCCAGACCTCCGCGGAATAAAAACTGCGCAAGGTTAGAGGTAACCCGAATAGAATTGCACCGTGAAAAAACCATGAATTCCATATTCACAAACCATAAATTATACGATCTACACAATGATTATTATCGTCTTCGATACCGTGAATGCACGTTGTAATTTATAGTTTTCGACCATACATTTCATAGTTTTGACAAAAATAACCATGAAAAAGGGGTATTGTTATGCAGCGTGACTATGAAAAAAATGGCGATTTTCCATACATTCGGAAGCCCAAAATTATAAAGTTCATGGTTAGAACAGCTTCCATTTTTTCATGGTAAAACCATGAAAATTTGGTAATTTACATTGTTCGCCCGCTGAAATAAAAATCTTTGCTCTTTGTGGGGTTTTTGTTATTGTTTTAAATTGTCATCATTTTTATAATTTTTTAAAACTAGAAACGAATGAATTTATTTACATTAGCTATATATTTATCTAAACAATCTTTAACACTTTATTCACACACTCCAAATTGTTAATCATTCGCTGAATCTTGAGGCTCGCAACTCCCGCATCTTATTGCTGCTCGTATGGCATCCGTTGGTTATCACATCCTGTGCCACTCGTATGTCGGATTTATATTGCTGGAATTGATAAAAAAACGACTCAATATATTTGCCCTTTGGATATATTCGATATCAAACTTACCATTGCGCCCATTTCCGAACACTTCGAACAAATTTACAACAAAAAACCGAAAAACTGACTGCCGGCCGACCGGGAATTATAAAAGAGGAAAAAAAAACACGTGCCGCGGCTGTCAAAATATCAACCGTACACGCAAAACTTGGAGTGTGTAAATTTTTGAAATACGCTCGGATGTTCTTTTTACCATGAAATACATGATAACATTAAAATTCATTGGAAAATGAATGTAATACCATGGTTCTGTGCTATTCGGGAAGTTAAAGCACGTGAAAATAAAGTTTGTTCTTAGAAGGATTCCTAATATTTTGTCTTAATTGAATATTGTTTCAGGTTCAGAGGAAAATCCCTGCAGCCGGAATCTGCTGGAGGCAACACCAACGTAGCAGCAGCGCGAAGCTGATAGCTGAAGAATCGGCCGGAATTGCTGCAGCAAGAAACAGATACCGCAGGATTGAACCAACGACCAAGCGGACACTTCCTCAATATGGCCAAAACTGACGATTTTATGATAAGTATTTTAAGATAAACTTTATTTACAGCAAATAAAATAAATGTAATAAATTGAACTAAATGTTTTTCATTCTTTCCGAAAATCGAATTAAAATTATTAATTTTGATCTTTTTATCAACACTACACGATATGCTGTATCGTTATTTTTCTTATGAGACAATCATTCAGTAAAGATACCACGTATGATATAGCTCGCTTGAGAGCAAGTAGAAAAAAGCAAAAAAATGAATCGTTCATTTACTTAACAACCCGTTCCCTGTATCGTTATTTGTGTCTAAACGATTCCATTTCATGAAAAAACGATTAGTATAATCGTTCATTAATAACCCAAAAACGATAAAGGGAATCTTTTGGGTGTCTTGGGAAGAAGATAATGGGGATCGTCATCGTATGATACTGCTCCATGCGGGTTGTCTATCCGTCATTTAATTTCAATCTGTAATTCTTCTATCAAGAATTTTCGTAGTAAAAAGTTCACCGCAATGCCATTAAACCATCATAAAAATAATAATCAACGGTGACTATTCGTTAAAAAGAATAAAATCACTTGGCTTTGGGAGGGTTAAATAAGGGGTAAAAATTTCAAAATACAGTTCAAAAATAAAATAGTTGGCAAAAGTAGGGACGTTTACGGTACTTGCGTGAAAACAATAAGTACACGGAAAATAAAAAAAAGGTAAAATTTACCTTTTTGCGAGGTGAATTTTTTCCACCCCTCTTTCGAGGTAAATTTTACCATTTTTTCATTCACCTAGCAAAAAGGTAAATTTTACCTTTTTCGCATTCACCTAGCAAAATAGTAAATAATACCGTTTTCCCATTCACTGATTTAAAAGGTAAATGCTGGTTGGTTTGATTGTTTTCTTCAATAAGAATTAAAAAAATAAAAAATTCTTTCAAAAATGATATTTATTGGAGATAGATAGGGACTGGTAATTCGGCTTCGCGTTCTTCTGAGCCGCTATGGCCGCTGAATCCACCTGCGTTGCGTACATTCATGGCCTCCTCCGTTCGACTAATCCGGTCAGGTTCTGCTTTTCCGGCTGGAGGATGACGTGGAATACACCTCAATGCTCTCTGGGCCGATCTGAAATAAAATCAATAGAATTATGACGAGAACCAGCACAACTAAATGATATTTAAGAACACTTACCATTCTATTCCGATTTTCACATATTAGGCACAAAGCAAAACTTGTTCCTAGAATGACAAAACAGCTTAACCTCAATGAACGGGTTCGGCGAATAGTTACTTTTTTTTAGAAGAATTGTACCGTTTTGTTTAGCTCAATCCAGGTCAATTACACCTCGCTACGAGGTAAGTTTTACCTTATTTGGATTTACCTTTTTTTCTAGGTGAATTATACTTTTTTATCGAGCTCAATTCAGGTGAACTTCACCTCGCTACGAGGTAAGATTTACCTTTTTTGGATTCACCTTTTTTCTCGGTGAATTATACCTTTTTTCCAACCTCGATTCAGGTAAATTTTACCTCACTGTGAGGTCACTCGAAGAGGTAAAAGTTACCTTTTTGGCTTTCACGAGCGTTCACCTTTGCTAACTCGGTAAATTTTACCTTTTTATTATTTTCCGTGTAGCGCTGCCGATAAAAACGGAATCTGAAAAAAACCAATAACACATCGCTTGAACTGGCTCAGCAATAGGAAAGCTTCACCAGAGCCATGCGGTCTAGACTTTTTGTCCGATTGGGAAGCACGTGCTTTGCCAATCCATCGGGTTGGATGTATGGGTGAACGTAATTGCGCCTCTCGCTATTACTTCTCTCAGCCATTCAATTGATGCGGGACAAAGGGTCTAGAACGCACCTTTGAAGCTTTCCATAAAAATATGCTCTTGGCTCATTTTCCACATCTTTCAATTTTCTTCTGTTAAGCATCTGCTTTGTCTATCCGTCATTTAATTTCAATCTGTAATTCTTCTATCAAGAATTTTCGTAGTAAAAAGTTCACCGCAAAGCCATTAAACCATCATAAAAAAAACTTATATTTTGTGTAACTAGTTGGTTTTTGGTCTTTGCAAATATGGGGTCATCAGAGCCAAAGCGATATATATAAGTGCAAAAATAATCGATTTCGAGTTAATAATGCAAAACGATTCAGCATATTTCAAACTATATTTGGTTAATATTTTACATTTTTTTTGAATTTTATTTATGTACATACTTTTACGTTACAAAGAAAAAAACAAACAACTTTAAAGCGTGCTTTCATGAAATTATCTTTTATGCACTTATACCACTTTTGCTCCAGGGGCCTTATATGTATTGAAACTTGAAACTAAAGTTTCAAATCTTAGATTTAACCTCAAATAAAGGTTAACTTTTTAAGATGCACTCTTTGTTTTATAGCTTTGGAAAAGACTTCATTTTTTTTAATTCTCTTTAAATTTCGATTCGATTCGATGAATTTTATTTTAACGGATGGTGGCTAAATATTCACAAAATTTGCTAAGAGGGGCGGTAAGCTCCGAAATTCAACAAAAGGGGGCGATGAGTGAAAAAAGTTTGAAAACCACTGCTCTAACTTGTCTCCACTCTTGGGTAACAATGTTGTTCTCCAAGAATTCATTAAATAAATTTAACAAGCGAAAATTTGTGGCGTCCGGAAGGTTTTTCAATAAGTTAAATTTGTTTTTATCAATTCCCGGAACTGAATTGTTGCAAGAGAGGAGGGTAAGTGAAAATTCGACCATCGAAAAGCTTGAATCCAGAACACACCTTTCAGGAGGCACGTTCCGGATTTTTTTACACAGGTGTAGAATCTGGACAGACATTCCGTGCGAAGTTGAATATCCATCTATGTGTATATTCTTCACTTTCATTTGTAGATGATCGATTACGCATGCTTCGTGCAACTTTCCATAAGATATTCAAGGATGTTTCCCGTGATAGACCACCCACCAAATTTCGCCAATACGCCTTTTTTTCCCTTTGATAAATTTTTTGAACTGATTTTCAAGAGAAACCATTCAAAAAGGACGAGGGTTTCATGTTTTCGAAAATCTTTGAATGCTTTTGATTTGTCCTTATAAAGCTTGGAACCATGTATTTGGGGGTCTTCGAAGAACAGATGAATCTGGGATGTGTTGTGACTGAGCGCAAACTGTACTTTCAAACGTGTAAGAAAGTGGTACTCCTCCATAAAATCAATGGCATCTGTTATTTCGTCAGAGTACTTTTTCCAGTTGATGTGTCTTGTAAGATCATATGCCATATTTGTTGAATTTGAAGTGCTGGTCCCATAATTGACTGTGATTTTGATTGGCAAATTTGCTTCAAAGGCATTAAATCAAAAGCAAATCGTATATTTCTATGACTAAGATCTTTTAAATCGTAGAACACGTCATCGATGAACTAAAAATAGATCAACATTTTGAAGGCTCCTTAAATACGATTCTAATCATTGATGTCTTATTATCATAAATGATTTCATTGAACTTATTTGTATTCTTTTACGATTGCCAGCAAATACGTTTTACGAAAATCAGACATGCGAATTAATTTGCATAGGTATACGATTTCATGCACATTGTTACGAATCAATGCAGTTATGTACGATTTTATAGCATACTAGCTGACCCGGTAAACTTCGTTTTACCTTCTAAAGTATGAAACGTAATAAATGTTTAATTTTAACTACACGTCCTTAACTGCATCGTGCTCGCGAATAGGTTCTTATGGAAATCGTAACAAATAAAGTTGAATTTGTATTGGGACCACCTTCCATAAAAAGCGAGATCCTTGAAACTATTATACAAAACCATCTCTGACGCAAAAAACCCTCGGATATCGAATTTCACTTAATTCCGACCGACCATTCATACGTGATGTTGTTACAAAGAAAACGCCTCCATTTTTATATATAAGAGAAGAGATGTGAAGAAGAGGTAACTTTGTATGGGGGCCCCCCTTTCATAAAAAGTGAGATTCTTGAAACTATTATACAAACCATCTCTGACCCAAAAAACCCTCGGATACCAAATTTCACTTCATTCCGACCGACCATTCATACGTGATGTTGTTACAAAGAAAACGCCACCATTTTTATATATAAGATATCTCCAAGTGGCAAGCAAAATTGCGAGCTTCCTTTTTTCTGCTAAGATCTAACACCTGATGGTTATGATAGTAATAGCTGATTTTACCCGGCCTTTCTTGGGTTCATATGAAATTTAAATCAAAATGAGTCGATAGACTTTTCGAAATTTTGGAAGCTTTGTATTCATCATTATAAGAAATTTGGCCATGTTAGCATTGGTTAGTCTTTTTAAGGTTTTGTTTGAGATTCGTATTTATAGAAATCTTAAATCATTTCCCTTGAATGGTTGGTTTTTCATCCTATAACAAAAAAAAAAACTTTAAACCCATAATCTTTAGGAAGCTTGAATTGATTTATATTTTTTATCACCAGATGATAATGATGTGTTATTTTATGAAAATTCAGTTTCTCAAACATGTAAACATATGCGAACGACCCCTTTTGAAGATCCCACTTTTCACCATGGATATTCGAGTTTTATTTACAGTAGAACCCCGCGAGGGAAGAACCACCTCGGATGAAAGAAACCTCGAATTACACAAAATATATTCAAAATTTAACCCTTTGGCTCTGGTTTTGCATACCATCCAGGCGCATAGCTCGGTAAAGACATGGTTTTTGTTATACTTATTAATCGACGTTTTTTGCAAATAAAGACTTTAAACTCGCCGAAAACAACGATTTAATACCATAACAAAATATAAAGGTGGAAAACACAAATTTACATGGATTATGTATGAAAACGGAGGCTTGGGTGAAGTGGAAGCTCGGATTACTGGAGCTCGAATAAGCGTGGTTCTACTGTACTTAGAAATTTCTGAAAAGACTTCCACTAAAACCTTGTTAGGGACTCATTCTGCCTGCAGGTTTTCAATTGTAGTTTTTCTTAGATGTTGGAAGTTCTGCTAATCTCTGACACGAAATCACCATTTTACAATGTTATGAAGAAGGTGTTGAGTTCCGTTTAATTTTTTTTATTATTTAACACAACTATCGGCATTAATCATCGTGAAGAGGGATCAATTTAAAAATCTTTTTTTTTCGCGGCTCTAAACGGTTTCTATTTTCTCAAAATTGGATGGTAGAATGCCCTACAATTATTGAAAAGTTATAAATTACCAAGTTGAATTGTACCAAACTAAAATTTCAGATTCAATTACTAAAAAGTTTCAAGCGTTGGATGTGGTTTTAACTTTTTCGGGAAAATACACGTTTAGTGGTCTATTCCTCCGTTTAAATTTCTACATGACTATCAAAACGTTGAAATCGCAGCCGTCAACTTATAAATAACTCTGAGTATTCTTTTTCTATAAGGAATTCTAAAAATTTAAATGGTTGGTTGCTTAAAGCTGCAGCATTGGTTTTCAGCACTCAGTCCAAAAAGTTATTCAGCTTTAAAAGTCATTTCATTATGAATATGAATCAATGCATCCATACTCGCACACTGTATATTCTTGTAGATTTGAAACCACTTTGAAAACCACTGTTCTCATCAATATATTCCTAAGAGGCGAATAGAATTTTTTTCTTCCTGGATGTAGGCTCATTAAATCATCTAAGAACCTCGTGCTTCTGCTCCGTGCTACGAACAGTAGAAAGAAAAATCCCGCCAAAAAAATCGCTATCAAATTTTTAATGCTCAGCAAGCTTTGAATTGCTATCCAGTACGCGTGAACTCTGGATGGTCGTTTCTAATGTAGGGTTACCAGATCCCCCAACACCAAAAAGAGTACATTGAGATCTTTTACCCAAAAAAAGTAAGGAGAAACGATATAGCTCCGGTTTTCTGAGCTCCCAGCCATCACATTGATACAAGATCCATTTAATTATTAAGCTTTGCGCTCGGAAGGTATGCAAAACAAAAGTAAAAGGATGTACATATTTCGTACTACTGTAATATTCAGATATATTTCAATTCAATCAAATACTGCCTATTTGTTGAGGTTTGCAAAAGTTGGATTATTCATAGAGGTAGCAGTATTTAGATGTTGCTGATGCTGAACAACCACAAAAACGGTATAAAACAATCTATTTCCAGTTTTCTTTTTTTATTGACGCTTACATTTCCTTTACAATCATTATTTGAGATTTGTGCGCTTTTAAGCATATTACCTCCTAAAGTGTGTATATATTGATTATTGTTTGCATACTTAAAGGCGCTTATCGCGCTCACTTTATTACGACTAAATATGCATGTTAATGAAAACAAGATGTTAAAGTAATTTGTTGTAAGATGTATTCTTTTTGTAGTTCTTGCATTAAATCTGAAACAATCTCATAAAATGGAAGATATAGGGGGAAGTCGTCTATGGCCGGACATCGCCTATGGCCGGACAACATAGATTTTTCGAAAACACAATATCCTAATAATGTTTTAACGCCATGAAAATAAAGTAAATGGTAGCCTGATATGGTGTTAGAAATATGGTAATCCAATCTGAAAAGGTAAACCAATGATAGGCATCTGAAGCTTTTGCCTAGTAGTACGGAGAAGATCGCCTAAACTTTGCATTTGTATTGAGGTCAGTTTTTTCGGCTTGTAAAATTTGAACTGCACATGAACGACATCGTTGATTGGTTATCTTTCGACCACAGTAGATATAAGATAACAAAACGGAAATTCAAACGAAATATTAGGAAAATGAAAAAAAGTGCGATTTCTCTATGACCGGACACTAAATTGTTGTCTATGACCGGACAAGAAAATATTCAAAATGATAGATGTTTTTAACTTGAAACTTTCATTTTTTCATCTCTATAGCATCCCCAAATGGTTAGCAGAAGATAAGGGTTCAATGACGAAACTATTTTGGTCCTCTGAGAAACTTAAGATTTGGCTGTCCGGTCATAGACAATTTTTCCCTTGTTTTTTTCGAAACCATTGTTTCATTCTGGTTTGTCAAAAAAACTTTTATGACTGGCTTCATAGAACGTTCAGTATTGGAAAACATATATTCACAAGACCTGTGCAAGTGAATTCAGTCATTTTGCTACGTTTTTGTGCCATTGGTGACAACTTTGGTGAAGTAATTCGTAGTGTCCGGCCATAGACAACACTTTTGGAAATGAGTGAAAATGAACATGAAATGATTTCTCTTACCGCATGAATATGTTGTAAATTAATTTTTTTCTAATATAGTTAAGTGATTAATATATTGATACTCTTCAAATCAGTAGAGGAACCAATATTTACAATAATCTATTTTTGAAGTTATTGCTTAAAAACCTTAAGTGTCCGGTAGTAGACGACTTCCCCCTACATAGGTTTTTCTAATCAACAAAAAAAGAGTACATTTGGTGAAATTTCACAAAAAGAAGAGTACGCCCATTTCTCGATCGAAAAAGAGTACATGTACTCTTAAAAGAGTACGTATGGTATCCCTATTCTAATGCCCAGCCCATGGTGATGGTGAAAACAACCCCGCCAAAGGAAACGAAAATCGGTCGACAAAATGGGTGCCATGACTTTTGGTTCGTGCGGGAGAAAAAACGAAAGTTATATGAGAGGGTCCCTTTTCTTAGGTGGGAGGGGCTCAAAACTATTACTAAAACCTTACCATGGTCCAAACACATCTCTGTACCAAATTTCAGGCTGATCGGTTAAGCGGTGTGGATTTTTATAAGGTGCATACAAACAAACAAACAAACATATACACTGAAAATCGATAATACCCAAACTTGAAAACTGCCATCCGCCAAACCTAAGTTGAAGATTGACAGCTTAAGTTTGTGAAAAAAAATCATAGCTTGCCAATACGCCAAACTTGTCCTTCAAGCGGCGAACTGTTTTTTTGGGGGTTTTTGTTGTAATAGCGCATCTGATTCTGTTACCTCCATCGTGGCAGATTTAGGCTTGGGGGGTAAGTTCAAAGCGAAGAACTGTTTTTTTTGGGGGATAACTTTTATTCCCGCTTCACTCGCAGAAAGTCTCGCATATACGATGATGTATCTGCCTCTCTCAACAACTCTCCGGTGGTCGAGTGGTTAGCATTCAGAGACGGTAATCGCAGAGCCATTGCAGGTATGGGTGTGATTCCCGTACCTGCAGTAATTTTTTTATTTTGATTTCCATTTTATTGCGGTATCAGATTTTGGGGGATGAGTTCTCCTTTAAGAGCTTACCTTTGGGTTGTGCCTCCAATAGCCAAACCTGTAGGGAGGGAGTTTCATTCGGGTTGGCGGGGAAAGTTCTCAAGTTTGGGTATTTTCGATGTTAGATTGAGAAGAAAGCCAAGTTTCGGACAACGCAAAAATATCGAAACTAGTTTCATAAAGTAGAAATTTAAACGGGTCCAGTTTAGGGACAAGACTACTACAATTCCACTGTAAAACAGTGATATCTCCGACATCTCGGCTTAAATTAGCCATCGAGAGAGATAAACACTGAAACGAGGGACCAAGTTTGCATCAATTGCTTCAAAACTGTCTTCCCAGAGGAAGCATTGTTCTTACAATGCTTCTGTGGATTCAGAAACGTTGAAAATCGAAAATACTCCTTTCAGAATGTCAGTCAACTTAAACAATCCGGTTGGGAAGTTGATTCTGAAAAAACTGCATTTGTCATGGGGGCCTGGTGTTGAATTATTCTGTGGTGAAAAGATCGTACGAAATCCAGGAGGAGTTTGCTTTTGTGGTTCGGCAACACTCGACTTTTTAGGGACGCTGATTAGAGGACTTATTGTAGGGATTTTCTTAGAAATTTTGGGTGTCTTGGAAGTTCTTTTAGCACGTTTCCGGGAATTTGCAACGAAGATAAAAGGGTTCTCCTCATCTGTCGTCTCTTCGTTGTCAACTGGAAACACAGAAAGAATGTTACTTGAATGAGGTTGGGCCAGTGGAGAAGCGCTCTTTAAGATAGAGGCATAAGAACGTCTCGATTGTTCTTTTAAGAGCGCTTCTGTTTATTCCACTGACTCTTAAATGCCTCGCCCGAGGAGATTTCATGGGGTGAACCCCCGCAATAGACACATTTCTGTTCTATTGCTGAGCACGCTCCAACCCCATGATTCTCCCCGCATTTGGGGCAGCGTGGCTCATTACAACAGAGCGACGCTGTGTGTCCCAACTTGATGCAATTTTTACAATACATGGGTCGAGGCACAAAGAATCGCACGGAAAGACTCAAAACTCCGTCAATCAAGACGTAGTGATGGATGGCGGTACCAGCGAAGGTCACACGGAATGAAGCTGAAGCTGTAACTCCATCTACGACGTTGGCAGTTCTAAGTTGACGGCAATCCAAGATTTCGACCGAAGTCGAATCAAGGCCCTTGAACTTACCAACGCCGTTGGATTTGACATACTCCGCTTCCAGGTTCATCTCTGTGATCACGCCCTCAATCTCTACGTCTCGAGACGGGATGTAGACGTGATACTCCAGGTTTATAAAATTACTAGCAACAATATCGTTTGCAGCTTTCGAATAACCCACAAGAACGCGCAGTTTTGTAACATTGCAATGATATTGATGACAGAGGGCCACCTTGCCAGATCTTTGGTGATCTGTACCACGTTAAGAAGCTTACCGTTCTTTTTGGGCCGGATAAAAACCACCCAAGATCCAGAGGAAGATGGGCCCTCTGAGAGATATTTTCGGAGTCGAATTGTTCTTCTCTCAGATGGGGATGATGAAGAATTATCATCCATTCGAGAAAGGCTCGCATTTGAGGGACCAGTGGCATCTGGGCCCTCCAGATGCTCCTCATTCTCGTAGATGGAATTTTCATCATCCACAGCTGAGGGACCAAGTAACCAGAATTCCCTTAAAAAGGTTCCATAGAAGTTAAATCAGCTCTCGTTTATGTCTGAAGAGAATGCTAATCAGCCCAAAATTTAAGTTCTTAAAGCGACTTTCAAGTTCGTTTAGGTGGCTGTAGAGAACGCTATTCAGCTTCTAAGAGAATGTCAAGGAACTTCTACGCGCCGAAAAAAAAATCCAATTGACAGATTGCTCTGACAACCAGATGTCAGATTGCTAGGTTGCCGGTCTATCACGCTCTATCTCATTGATTTGAATTATATTGTTTTGATTGTTATATGATTTTCATCGCCGTAATCGCCGAGAGAATTTTGTTTTATAGAAATTTGAAAGAAATATGGATAGACAGGCATTAGTGCGCCAATAGGAGAAAGCTTGGTAGGTGTTGAAATTTTAGGCTAGAGGGCATGTTGATGAAAAGCTCCCTTGAATTGCGTGTTTTTACGCACACTTCAAACGAGCAAAAACGTAACAACCCATGGGCCTACTGAGCTTTCTTTATGCGAGAACAGTTCTAGCGACGTTGCCATTTTTTCAGATTCTCGCTGCGAATAGTTGCTACTTGTCGATTTTTCGCTTTTCACATTTTATCTATTCCGCGTTCGTACTTTTGGCCAAGTGTCAATTATTGAACCTTATTTTTTTATTGTATTTTGAAAACTAGAGAGAATTTTATTTTAAAGAAATTTGAAAGAAAGGTGGATAGACAGGCATTAGTGCGCCAAATGGAGAAAGCTCGATAGGTCGAAATTTTAGGCTAGAGGGCATGTTTCTTTTTAAAGCAAGATTCTTTTTTAAGAAATTATTCGACATTTTACTAAAACTGCAAAAGAATAACACGTTCGTCGCCATGGGACCCATAGACGGGTGACGTCTCTCTTACGCAAGATAGCCGCTCAGTTTTACATTTACATTTATTCAATTACAATTCATCTGACAATTTAGTCTCCATGAAGTACTTAAATCTTGCCAAGCGTTGTAAATCTAGACCTCTCTCGCTTTACTTTCACGCTCCGAAATTTTTTTTGGCGACGAACGTGTTGAACGGGGAACGGAATCCAGCGAGTCATCACTCTCATCCAAACCCCACACATATAACGAATGATTCAAATGGCATGAATAAGAATAAAATGAGATGTTCACAACATTTCCAAAAATCGTTGGTCGAAGGAAGGGCATCAAATATCCGTGTTTTTGCATATTCTTAGTAGGAAATTTTGCAACCAAAACATGTTTGTTTCTGTTTTTTCGATTTTTGTGTAGGGGGGAGATGTGTAGCTGATGATTGCGAGCACGACACTCTCTCGGTTGATAGGCCTTCGGCCTTCTCCCTCCATCGTCCTTACTATACACACGCACACACACGACGACTGAGCTGTCGTGTCCTGAGCGGCAGTCAGTCAACGGACAACATTCAGTGAGTAAAGACATGTGTCTCCCGTTAGGCCGATAGTGTATAAATCGGATCTGCACAGTTACTATGGTGATGCCACGCTAGTAGGTAGAAACGACGGCCTACTAGTCGGGTTGTAATAATAATTGTCATAGTCTATCTCCCAAGCAACCAAAAGTTTGAATATCACTTAAGGAACGAACTAATAAGTTCATATATAGCTTTTGTACAAAAGTTCTGTGGAACTTTTTTGCTGTTCAAAATTTTTTTTCGAGGTCCATGGAACTTCATTCTTTATCAAGTTCAGCCAATACTCAAAAAAAGCTTTAAACTACTGTTTTGGTTTCTGTTTCTACTTTTTGGGAACTTTAAAGTTTGTATGAAGAAAAACAATGTACTTGTTACGTAGTTCTCATTTTTTTTTCAAAATCAAGTAGCTATCAAAGGGTTGCAAGTCTTTTTGTACAGCTGAATAGTTCGTAAAAAATCCCTGTTGCACTATTTTGTAAACTTGAAAGTTTTTAATTAGTTCCAACGGGCGTTCAAAAGCAACTTCGCATTATAAAAACTTTGAAGTAGATTTAAAGGCCCAAATCTACTTTTTTCGAACTTAAACACGTGTCTGCATCAATAAACACAATGTGAAGTACACATTTAGTTCTGGAAGAACTTTTTAACAACTTGAAAGTGGGAATTAAGTAGAAATTAAGAACCTGAATGTTCCTAAAACTATTGATCTTCGTTATAATCCTTTTTATTTTCATATTGTAATCAAACAAAACGAGTTTGGCTCCTTAAAGCCTAAAGGTATGAGCCATTTCAAATAAAATCGTAACTAAAATCTTATTCTTAACTACATGAGTAAAAATTTATTATAACCCCGGGTAGGAAGACAGAAATTTGCTGGATCGCTTTCGTATCGTTATCGTTTTTTTACTGTTCGGCAAAAAGTCAGCAATTTTCGAAACAATTTTTTAATCGTTTTATTTAAACTTTCGGAGATAAGTTTCATATAGCGAGTCATGTAACTCAGTTGTTTGGGCGCTAAATTATAGTCTTCTGAATTAATTGCTGCAGATCACGTAAATATAAATTTTGAACTATATAAAAATATTGTTCGGTCCATGGGAACTACCAAAAGTCTCATTTCGTTATTTTCATTCATTAATCAAATTAATCAATTCACAATCATTAATCTAACAATTATTATTTATCAGTGTCAAAAACTTCAACGAAATTTGAGCGAATTAACAGCCCTGAACCTGCAAGGATATGCCAGAACAAAACAGAACCTAATTAAATAGGGTTAGTTGCCCTACTTTGGACCCTTTAAGCGATGGTTTTTAAATAATCATGTATTTTTCGCAAACAAACGGCAGATTAATATCTTTTAAGAGATTTATTGATAGTTGATGATCTTATCTACAAGTTTTAATGAGAATTTTCAACATAGGTTTTGCCATTATTGAAAGATTTACAAAGATATTGATGATCAAAATTTCCATCTTTGAACCTACTGTTCCTATTTTGGTACTGTACTGGTACCTTTAATTGGACCTATACCTAAAATTCTTATATAAAGCATTATTTTTCGAAAATATATAAACAAATTCATTAGAAGTGTAATCTTTAATCAAATATTATCATAAAAAGTATTACAGCTTTTTAACGATTGAAAAAACTTAAATTTCTGTTATGAATATTTTAAAAACTTTTACTCCCC
This sequence comes from Uranotaenia lowii, assembly GCF_029784155.1. Lineage (NCBI taxonomy): Eukaryota > Metazoa > Arthropoda > Insecta > Diptera > Culicidae > Uranotaenia > Uranotaenia lowii. The sequence continues at coordinate 124,269,368 of NC_073691.1, forward strand.
GTCAGGTCTATCAGCAGGACAATAGCTGAAACTTTTTTATGTTAACTAACTTGTAGTTTATTTGCGTAAAGCTAACAAAAAATGTTAGAAATGTTCAATATTGGTTGGGAATTATGCCCCAATCAAAAATTTCACCTTTGTTGATTTGTATGGTATTCATACAAAGTTTTTGTAATGTTAGGTCTAAAAATGGAACATCAAAGTCAAAGACTCCTATATTTGGACCGTTTACAAATTTTCCTGGTTTTCCATTGATTTTCATTTATTTTAGGAAAAATAGGTAGTCTGGTTCATATTCTCCACAGTGAAAGTAATAACCCTTTAAACTTTGGCTTGGACACTAAAAAAACATGATTTTTCCTTATTCCTTCTCATTTCTTAAAACGCGCCCCACTAATTGAGCTCTCTAATTTACCAGCGAATAGGAGGCACATTTTTAAAAACGTTGAAAATTTTATCAGAAACACTTTTTATGGCAAAAAGCGGTATGGAAAGATTCAGGAAGAATAAAAGTTCATTGTGCACATAGCAGCATCTTTATTCTATGGAAGAAAAATGAATTATTCAAAATTTTCGGTATTTTAGGACTAAAGTAGGCTCTAGGTCCAAAGTAGGAGCACTCACCCTACCTAATTGTTAAATGCAAACAAGTGTTTTCAGAATCAAAAAAAGTTTCATTGAAAAAAGCTCTATAAGAGAGTAAAATTCAGTCTTCCTCCCCCAGAAGGATACTTATCTTTCTTTTCTTTTCCAAAGTACCCCACAAGTGTGTGTTTTGTGAAGTTTCATCTGTATTTCACTCCAGCACATGGAATATTACGACCATACATGATCCATAGGTCTACAGTTAATTCTTTATCTTTTCTGGGGAACTCAATAAGGCAATGTTAAAAAAGTCGCAGCAAGCCAGAAAACAGGCAACGTTTGCAATAAAAAACATTTGTTGGAATTCACACTACATGCACACTACATGAAAAAATCCACTTCCTAATGCCACCATGAATCACTTTCTAGAACCCTTCTGTATTCCTTTAATTTTCATTTAAACCGTGCACTTTCTTAATTCAAATTCAATAGCATCTGCTGGTTTTTCACCAACAACACTGATATGGAATGCCGCCAACAAACACTTCAATCGAATTGGTATTAAGATCTTGCGATTTGGAATTTCAACGTTTTTTTTTCTTTTTATCTAAAACTTTTTGCACTCTTCACTTATATTTCAACATAGATTTTTAAAGTAGAATGAAGTAAATATATCAAAAGATCACAAATGGTTTAAAGTTTTTTTTCCGAAAGTTTGAAGAGAATCGGTCTACTAGGTAATTTTTAACAGCTTTTTTTCTGTGATTAAATTTTATGTAGGACACCTTAGAACAACGGAGTTAGGGAAACGGGATTTTAATTTGTTATTAAATATTGGCATTAATATACATCTATCAGCAACCGAACTCTTGTTCACTCGATTCGGGACCAGAATCAATTGTGTCTATAGACCTCCCAGCGCATGAACATTTCCCCAATATTCTGGCATGGGCAAGGGGATTGCTAGAACTCGGTACTCAATCTTATGCATGCATGAGTGATGAGCAGAGAGTAAACAAAAAATGGCCTCCATCGTGTGGGTTGAGTTGTTCCTGTTCTATTTGAACCTCACGTGTTTCGGTGAATAGGAAGAGGAAAAATTAGAGAGAACATTCATTCTTGAAGTTTGTGTAGGTTGCACTGCAAGGATACAAAATCAGGTGGGTTCTGGTGTACATGGCTACCTTCATAAGCTTTTCTTTGACGTCATGCGATTGGGTCCATATTTTTTGGCTTAGCCATTTCGTATCTTACAGGGTTACTATATTCATTCTTGTTGCGCCTGAATATAAATGGTTTTCAAAAAAGATTTGACCATCAGCTTTCAAATTCACAAAAACTTTGAGTTTCGATTCAGTTTTCCCGATGCCTTGAAGAAATTGCGAGAATTGCATCTTTGCTTCAGTAAAAGATTGTATATTGGATTTAACAAGCTATTGTTTTTATGAAGTGAAGTCTTCTTTAAGTGCTTCAATACAATGATTAGATTCCAGTGAATCGTATGCTCCACTTCTATCTGTACCGTTGAGCCGTCAACACGTACGCCGGAGCATCGTATCGTTGCTGTGAACCTGCAGGAACATTTTTACATTATTTATTTTTTCCTTACCTGTTTTTCAATCAGCACTTTTCAGTGCTAAAATTATTTTTATTTTCTTTTATTCATATTTTTCTCTTTTCTTTCCAGCATGGGGAAATCATCGGCCGGTTCAAGGGCCGGAAGAAATCGGATTGCCGAACCTAATTCAGGTCCATCGTCCAAAAAAGTTGAAATTTCCAATTCATTCGATGTCCTTCATAACATCGGTGATGAGGAAATATTCATATTTAATTCTGATAAGAGTACTAAGAAACCTTCTTCTTCTTATACTCATAAAAACGAAAAGGTTCCACCAATTACGGTCACGATTCCTGACTTCAATGCCTTTCGGAAGGAAATCGTCACTTCCGTCAAGGATGTGAAGATTTCTTTTCAGATCGGTCGAAGGGGAACTGCTCGTATATTGGCGGAATCTTTTAAAGATTTTCAAAAAATTTTAAATTATTTGAATAATAAAAAACATCAATTTTTTACTTACGACACTAGAAGTGATCGTCCATTTAAAGTTGTACTTCGTGGTCTCACCGGCGATCAGACACCGGATGAGATCACAACTGAATTAAATTCTTTGTTAGGTGTTTCTCCGATTCAAGTAATTCAAATGAGGAAAAGAACCAACACGAATAATATCAGTAGTGTTGGTTTTGCTCCTGAGCTTTATTTGATCCATTTTAAAAAGGATCAAGTTAATAATTTGCAATTTCTTGAAAAGGCTCGTCTTATGTTTCATTGTCGAGTCAAATTCGAACCTTTTCGGAAATCTTCAACCAATTTCCTTCAAAATATTACGCAATGTCGTCGTTGTCAAGCTTTTTGTCACGGCACTAAAAATTGTAGAATGAATGCCAGATGCATGCTTTGCGGCTCATTCGATCATGAAAAATCTAAATGCCTTTATGGTGGTGATAAACCAATAACAGAATTTTTCAAGTGTGCAAATTGCGCAGGTAATCATTCCTCGAATTCGCTAGACTGTCCCATCAGGGCAAAAATTATTGCTTCTAGGAAAAATCCCAAAGTTTCCAGAAAAGTTTCTTCTCCTCCTTCCTCTTTTTCGTCTTCACACGTCGGGCCGGCAAACAACCTGCCTGTTCGCATTCAGCCTCGGTCTACATTGGAATCACGGCTGGGTAATACCCGAAGCGATTTTAATGTTACCTGTGCTGATTCTGCGCCCCAGACTCGATGTTTATCGTTCTCAGAGGTGGTTGAAAGTGGGTTGCCCTCTTCAGGTTTTACTAATAAAAATGGGAAAAAACCAAGTCTCAACGTTCATGCGAAGGCTTGGGAAAATCCCCGAAATTCAAATACTTGATCTTCTCCTTCATTTTCTGATCCTAACAATTTTGTTGATTTGGGTGAGATTACTGAGGAAAAATTAAAATTTTTGCATCAAAATTTAATGGAAACGATGCAACTTATGTTGAAAGCAAATTCAATGTTTGAAGCTTTTCAAACTTTTTTTAATTATGCTAACAAAATTATTATGACTTTACGATTCCCTCATGGATCCAAATAGATGTTTAAATATTATGAATTGGAATGCTAGATCTTTGCTGGCTAACCAAGATGAATTCTTTTTATTTTTGAAAACTCAAAACATACATATTGCTGCCATCACTGAAACTTTTTTAAAGCCAGACAATAACTTGAAAAGCAATGCTTTCTTTAAAATTTTGCGAAATGCTCGACTTGATCGACAAGGTGGGGGTGTAGCTATTGTCATCAATGGTCGTCTCAAATTTAGACTTCTTCCTTCTTTCAATACAAAAGTCTTAGAAACAATTGGAATTGAATTAGAAACTTCTTTGGGGAAAATTATAATTATTACCGCATATTTGCCTTTTCAATGTAGCGGTGAACAGAAAAATTTTTTTAACCCTCATCCGCATTAGATTTCATTACCCTAATCAGCACTAGGAGTGTCAATTTGACACCACAAGCTCAAATCGTTATAACTTCTAGCGTGTTCAACCGATTTAAACATAACTTATACCAATAGAAACCTTATAATGTCAGTAAAATATGTTCAGAACATTATATACAGCTAAAGTTACTAGTTTTCTCGTTATTCAGCATGAAAGAAAAAAAATCCGAAAAAACATGCCTCACGAAAACTGCTGTAGTTCATATGTTACACGTCCAAAAAAATATTTGCCTTATGCATATGAAAGCTGAAGTTAATGCCTACATCATGGAGACAAGAAATATTTTTTTAAATTTTTTTCAGTGAAATGGTAACAAAAAGTTTAAAAAAGTGGTCTAAAAAACCTACTTTTCATTCGATTGCTAGTAAATACTGTTTGAGCGATGGTAGAGTTTTGAAAAAAATATGACTACAAAATGTATTAAAATTCCAACATTTTGCTGTCCTTAGATTTTTGATGCAACAAAAATTGAATTAACTGGAATTTGTCAAAGTTCACTACTTTGCGCGATTTTTTTACAAATTGAAATTTCATCTGTTTTTGTGGTCCACTGTCAGGTTGTACCCAGATTATCAGTGCTTTTACTTTGTTTGGACCAATCAAGAGTATATTCATTGGAAAGCACATTTAATCTACATTCTAGTGAGGTGCTACAATTCACGCTGTGAGATTTCACAAAAATATGAAAATTATAAACGTAAAATCATTCCTGAATTTCTAGAACTACAAGCCCCGCGTCCAGCAAAACGTGTTAGTTTGCTCTCCGAGTAGGTACGGTGGGTGGTGATTCGAGCAGAGAGCGAAGCCGACAGACGAAATAATGATGCGTGTCGTGACTAGCAAACGAGAACTACAGTCAATAGAAAATTTCCAACCGCGAAACGTACGACACGCATCATTATTTCGTCTGTCGGCTTCGCTCTCTGCCCGAATCACCACCCACCGTACCTACTCGGAGAGCAAACAAACACGTTTTGCTGGACGCGGGGCTTGTAGAAATTCAGGAAATTCAGGAATGATTTTACGTTTATAATTTTCATATTTTTGTGAAATCTCACAGCGTGAATTGTAGCACCTCACTAGAATGTAGATTAAATGTGCTTTCCAATGAATATACTCTTGATTGGTCCAAACAAAGTAAAAGCACTGATAATCTGGGTACAACCTGACAGTGGACCAAAAAAACAGATGAAATTTCAATTTGTAAAAAAATCGCGCAAAGTAGTGAACTTTGAAAAATTCCAGTTAATTCAATTTTTGTTGCATCAAAAATCTAAGGACAGCAAAATGTTGGAATTTTAATACATTTTGTAGTCATATTTTTTTCAAAACTTAAAAATATTTCTTGTCTCCATGATGTAGACATTAACTTCAGCTTTCATATGCATAAGGCAAATATTTTTTTGGACGTGTAACATATGAACTACAGCAGTTTTCGTGAGGCATGTTTTTTCGGATTTTTTTTCTTTCATGCTGAATAACGAGAAAACTAGTAACTTTAGCTGTATATAATGTTCTAAACATATTTTACTAACATTACAAGGTTTCTTTTGATGTAAGTTTTATATGAAGTTCATAATAATTCAAACGACTTAAATAGATTTTACTTTTGTGGTGTCAAAATGACACCAAAAGTCGGAAAAGGGAGTTTTTTTGTCCAGGCTTCCAGGGTTCGTCCATAAAAAAAGTAAAGATGCAATATTGAAGAACTTTTGAATTCATTTAGGGTCCCCGAAGAAATTTTTGTATTTTGAAGCTTCTGAAAAAAGTTACAAGCCTTCAAACTTGCAATGGTGTCAAAATGACACCCTAATGCGGATGAGGGTTAAAGGGAGATTTACAGAAACTCACCAGAAACAAATCTAATTTTTTTTTATTATTGGTGACTTTAATGCAAAACACCGATCTTGGAATAATATTTCATCGAATTCAAATAGGAATATTTTATTTAATGACTGCTCTGCAGGTTGTTATACTGTTGAATATCCTAATGGACATACTTGTTTCTCTTCGATTAGAAATCCTTCCACAATTGATTTGGTTCTAACGGATTTAGGCGAACATTGTAGTCAATTAGTTACTCATGCGGACCTCGATTCAGACCACCTTCCAGTAACATTTTCTTAATCCCAAAGTCCCATTGAAAACCCTTTAAAATCAACTTTTAACTTTCAAAAAGCTGACTGGGAGCGATATAGGAATTTTATTGAACGTAATTTGGATGTAAACGTTCCACTGAATTCAATTGAAGATATTGATTTGGCTGTAGAAAATTTGACAACTTCAATAGTCAATGCTAAAGCCACTTCAATACCTAAAGCTAAACATAAATTTAATCAACCTTTAATTGATGATGATCTTCAGTTTTTGATACGACTGAAAAACATTCGTCGACGCCAATATCAACGTACTAGAGATCCTTATTTGAAATTTATTTATTGCGACCTTCAAAAAGAGATCAAACGTCGTTTAAATTTTATTCGTAATGAAAATTTTGCCAAAGCAGTAGAGGACATAAAACCCTACTCAAAGCCATTTTGTAAATTAACTAAAATTCTGAAAAAGCCCCAGAAGCCAATTCCTACTTTGAAAGACGGGGATAAACTTCTTTTAACGAATGCAGAAAAAGCTCAAAAATTGGCCCAACAATTTGAGTCTGCTCATGATTTTAATTTAAACGTTGTAAGTCCAATTGATGCTCAAATTTCCCTTGAATTTGATGATATTCTTTCTAAACAAAATGTATTTGAAAGTTCTTGTGAGACAAGTATTGATGAACTTAAATTGATTTTCAAAAAAATTAAAAATATGAAAGCCCCGGGGAAAGATGGGATTTTCTATATTCTTTTTAAAAAGTTGCCTGAAAGCACTTTAAATTTTTTAGTTAAAATCTTCAATAAGTATTTTCACTTGGCTTATTTTGCCAATAAATGGAAAAATGCCAAAGTAACTCCAATTTTAAAACCTGGAAAAAGTGCTTCAGAGCCTTCAAGTTATCGACCAATTAGTTTGCTCCCTTCTTTAAGTAAACTATTTGAGAGAGTTATTTTGAATAGAATGATGATTCACATTAATCAGAATTCTATTTTCCCTGATGAATAATTTGGTTTTCGTCATGGACATTCTACTACACATCAACTTTTGAGTGTAACTAATATGATCAACGCTAGCAAATCTGAAGGTTATTCAACTGGTATTGCCCTTCTTGATATTGAAAAAGCTTTTGACAGTGTTTGGCACAAAGGTTTAGTAGCTAAATTAGCTCGATTTGATTTTCCTGTATATCTCACCAAAATTATTCAAAATTATTTGACTAGCCGAACCTTACAAGTAAGCTATTAAAATTCATGTTCTGAAAGGACACCCATTAGAGCTGGTGTCCCTCAGGGTAGTATACTTGGGCCAATTTTATACAACATTTTTACTTCTGATCTTCCTGATGTACCAGAGGGAAAGGGTAGAAGATTGTTTGCTCACGATACTTTGCCTTCAGCCAAAGGTCGAAATTTACGGGTGGTACGCAGTAGATTGCAACAAAATTTAAATTCCTTTTTGAATTACTTGAAAATCTGGAAAATTTCTCCTAACGCTTCCAAAACTCAACTTATTTTATTTCCCCATAAGCCAAGAGCTCAATTTTTAAAACCTAATGAAAATCATTCCATAACTTTTAATGGGGTTTCATTAGAATGGTCTGATCACGTGAAGTACTTGGGACTCACACTTGATCGGAATCTTACTTTCAAAAATCACATTGAAGATATTCAATCTAAATGTAATAAATACACTAAATCTCTTTATTCTCTCATCAACAGGAAATCCCACCTATGTCTGAGGAATAAATTACTCATCTTCAAACAAGTGTTCCGACCAGCGATAATGTATGCAGTTCCGATTTGGTCTAGCTGCTGCGCGACGAGGAAGAAAGCCATCCAGAGGATTCAGAACAAGGTTCTGAAAATGATTTTGCGGCTTCCACCTTGGCACAGCACCGAAGATCTTCATCGGATTGCGGGCATGGAATCGATCGAAGAGATGGCCAACAAAATCATCTCCAACTTCAGAGGCAAATCGATGCAGCCTTCCATCGCAGAGATTCGTTTCTCTATAGTTAGTTTAATTTTAGGCTAGTTTTTAGTTGTAAATTAAAAAAAAATTTTTGACTGTACAGGATGTTCTCCTACATAAAAAATCTTGATTGTGCTCGGCAAATTTAAGTCGAATAAATAAATTTTAGTGATTAATAATCAATAGGGTTCTGGACAGTTCATTATTGAACTGAACACCTAATTTAATGTAATAATGTAATATAAATGTAATGATGAATTGTTACGAATAAAGACATATTTAAAAAACCCAATTTAATACACTTAACAGTGGATTGGATGCTTTCTTACAGAGTATAAATTATCTTTGAAAACATATGACACAATGATGGATTTCTTATTTCTGAATTATAAATTATTTATCTATAAAAAAGATAACGATTAAAGAAATTCGAAAGCAAAAATAATCAAACTCAATATTAAAAAAAGGTGGCCAGTACGTTTTTTGGGGGATAATTGAACTGATAATTAACAAGCTCATTTACTCTCAAAATATTTCAAACTGTTTAATTTTGAGAGCCACATTACTCAACACTCGCTAGTGGTCTAGGGGTTAGCCTCCCCATCTTTCATGTTAGATGACGTAGGATCGATTCTCGGCTATTTGATGAACTTTTTGTCAAATTTTCGATCGCCTACGTAATTAATTTAGCGATTGCTGGCTACTGCTACTGTGCTACCTTTTTTGGAGCCGACATAAGCATTATATTTACTATGGAATAGAAAAATTTTAAACAATTTTATTTTTTTTTGGTTTTGAAATATGCCCTACAGGAAAAAAAATGCAATTTTTTTGATACTAAATTCATCAAAATCGTGAAACCTAGAATAGGAGTTAATGTGTTAAGAACGTTTTTATGGAACATACAAATTGACGGACATCATCGTAACTCGTCGAGCTGAGTCGATTGGTACCTATAAAGTGGGGTTTTGGACCCTTAATTAATGATATCCCCAACTGACCGTTCGCTATACCTTTCTGTAAGAAAGCCAAAAAAAAAGTTAATCGTATGCTAGTGATCGAATTTTCGACCGAAGACTGCGCATGAAAATTAAGAATTAAGGTTTCACATGCATGTATTCTCAAATACGATTAGGGGCCGTTCACATACCACGTGGACAACCTGGGGGGCGCGGGGGGTGTGTATGGAAATGTCCACGCTTGTCCACGGAGAGGGGGGTAGGGGTTTGGGTCATACTACCAAAACATTTTCTAAAAGTGATTAGTAGCCACCTGAAACTAATTGATAAATATGATAATATAGAAATTTAAAATTTTAAAAAATCAGGACATGCGTATTCGTTTTTTTTTTAAATCAGCCATTTCAATAACACAAACGCAAAAAGTAGTGTTTTCTAACTGTCAAAGAAAAAGAAAACAATTTGAAATCTGTCCACGTGGACATCCGGGGAGGGGTGTAGGGGTTTGCCAAATGTCCACGGAGAGGGAAGAGGGTGTCGAAAATCTCATTTTTTTGTCCACGTGGTATCTGAACGGCCCCTTAGATAAGGGCCCAAAAAGTTTCAATCGGTCTCGCTTGAGGACAATTTGGAATTTTTATCTCCTTTGGTTAGTGAACTGATGCCAAATTCGACAAAAACATCACTGGGTGATCATGGGCAACTGGCGACGATTCAGACACTCTCGGACGTCACGAACGGCTCGGAAAGCACTCTCATATGGCTTGCTAAACCATTGCTTTTTACCGATTTTGTCGGTAAAAATTGATGTCTCCGTTTCGTCAACACTTTCGTCATCCCGAAAGCGTTTTGTATCAAACTAGCAGTAGGTTTCGTCGTCGAAGATAACGCACACCGATTTTCCACATAGCAGTTGATCATTCATTTTACGAGCTCTAGGTTTGACGGAAGCAGCTTGTTTTTGACTCCGCTTCGGCTTCTTCTGCTTCTTATTATCACAGAGAACAGACGTACAAGCTCGAACAAAAAATCGTCAAAAAAGTGTGTAAAATTTCAAATGCTATCACCCAAGAAATACGTTAGAAATTGACTACAAACAGTGCCATCTATTGCGCCGTTCAAAAGTTACAAATCAACTTTAAAGTGCCCAGTTTTCAAAAAGGCGTAATCGTATATAAACTCACAAGAAATGAATCCAATGTCTCAGAAAAATGGACGGCTTTAATGTATTGCTTAATAAATGAAATCAGAGTTACTTTTAACTGGGTGAAATTACACCTTCTTTATTTTTGCACTACTATGACCGTTAAGATAACTAACAGCTTCGGTTTAAGTTTTCGCACTTCTTGAACAGTAATTTATGTAAGAAAATGCATCACCTATGTTCAGTCAAATACAAGAACATTCTTGACGATCAGTCTTACTCAGCAGTATTGATTCTAGGCATTTCAAAGCGGGTTACTTTCACATATCACTTTAACATCACGCTGTTTAAAACTATGTATTTCTAACAAATTTGAAGGAAAAAGATAATATCTAACTTTTATGATTATTTTTTTCATGCAACATGGTGAACGTTCGTTCATCAACTTTCGAACGAAACATCAACAGCGATTTTCTTGAAGCATGCTAAGCAGCACATACGACCTATAGAAAACTGACTGAAACTTAGTCAGCTTTGTTTTGACAGTTCTCTTTGGTGTGTTTGGAGACATCTGGTGGCCCAGCCAAAAGACAAAAATTGGTTCAAAAAGGGTGTTGGGATTTTTACACAACTTTCGTGGGCTAGCTTGTATGTCTGTTCTCTGTGTTATTATGTCTTTAGTTAGACCTAATTGTTTATTGTTTATTATCTTGATATCATCTGACAAAGGTGGGTGTCTGAATGAATAAAACTTAAATCTAGGTTTACATAAATCGTTTGCTAGTTTCTTAATCGTTCACTCATGTTATGCTCAATCCGTTGTTTGAAAGTTGCAATGGACACATTAAAATCGAATAGGGTATAATTACGGAGAAAGCATATTTTTGCGGCACGAAGGGGGTCGTTACTGCCATAGAGCGTACTTCGTGGTTCCAATGAGAGCCAGTCTCGATTCCGAAGGGTTCGTTCTGGAGCATAAATGTTACAACGGGAAAGCAGCCAACAGCAGTCAATTTCATTTCTTTGCCACGAACAGTGATCGACCAATGGAATGACGATCAGCCAGCGTATGGAGTCCAAGCAGAGCACATCGTTGTGGATAAGGCGGTAGATTTAACGGGTTTTCCCAAGGTAGTTCACGGAGAGCATACCGCACAAATCGCCGTTGAATTGCTTCGAAACGCGCAACCCACAAAGCCTCAAACGGCCACCATACCAGATTCGCAGAAAAGAAAAGAAGAAAACTAGAAAGTTTGTCTGAAAAATTGCTCCACCGTCTTCACCGTTTTTCTCTGGGAATTCCCAACATAAACATTGAAACGGATATTGAAACAAATAGTGGTGCTGGTGCTGACTTTAAACAAAACTGGAAATCTGGAGTGTTGGTACTTACGGCAGGAAATCATCAAAATCAAATCGTCGTTGGATTCAGGTGAAAACGTTTGAATTATCCATTTTACTTTTTTCCTCTTTCACCTTGCTCATTGTTATTGTAAACAGTCGTGAAGCGTCGCGTCAAGTCGTCGTGAAACATTTCATCCGCCACTGGTCGTGAAATATTTCACACAATACAGTTAACAACCCTTAACTCGGAATGGATCTAGACGAAATAATTTGCGTTGTATGCGAAAAAGTGGAAACCGATCCGAATAAAGTAATAGAGTGTCTCCAATGCCATAAAAGTGCGCATTTTCGATGCAAGAACATCCGGGGAAATGCAGTCAAAAAAATGCAAAACGCCGACTACTACTGCACAAGCGATTGCCAAGCAATGTACTTTCGGATGCGGGGGAACAAAGTTGCCGAGGACCGTATCGTCAACGAGATGAAGAAGATGCTAAACGAAATGCGTGACCTCAAGGAGTGTAACTTCGCGACCCAGAATGAAATGAGGGAGCTCAAACTCGTCAACATCGCGACACAGGAAAAATTAAAAGAAACTGTGGTTGAAATCGAAAAAAGCCAAGATTTCTTAGCCGAAAAATTTGATAGCTTCGTCGACGAATTCAGGCAGATGAAAGTCGACCAGAGCGTTCTTCGAAGCGAAGTAAGAGACGTCCAAGACGAACATACGCAACTACGCGGAGATGTTAAAAAACTCGAGAAGGAAGTGGATCGTCTTAATCGGCAGGCTCTCAGCAAGAATGCTATGATTCTGGGTGTCCCTTGTTTAGAGAACGAAGTCACAGGAAACGTCGTCGCTAACATAGCCACAGTACTAGGTTGTGACCTTCCAAATGGTGCAATTGCCGAAGCAAAACGGCTTCATCCAACAAAGCCAGATGGCAAGCACCCGCCTATCAAAGTTGTCTTCAAGGAAGAGTCATCGAAGGAACAACTTTTCGCCAAAAAAAAACTGCGTGGCCCATTGAACTCATCAGAACTTGGAAATTCTTATGCCAAATCTAGCGGAAGAGTAGTTATTCGCGATGAGTTGACCTCACAAGGATTGGACCTGCTGCGGGAAGTACGCGGAGCACAAGAACAACTTGGGCTTCAGTTTGTCTGGCCAGGTAGGGATGGAGCTATTCTCACCAAACGACGGTCTGATTCTAAGGTGGAGATTGTTCGTGCCAGAGAGGACTTACGGAAACTAGAACCACCAAAATCGAAACGGTCTCTTGAAACCTCCAACTTGGATATTTCGCTACAGTCGTCACCCGTCCTCGAGCCTCCTAATAAGCGTCGTTAAAGATTAATACTGTCATACTGTCATAGTAAATAGCTTTTTTTTCTATCACAATGGCTTCAAACGATAACATTAATAAAAATTTTATGTATGAATGTGTAGAAGATTACTTAGTAAATAAATATAATTTAACATACAATCACGGTTTAAAATTACTACAATGGAATATTCGCGGGATGAACAATCCTGAAAAGTTCGATACACTCAAAGATTTTGTAGATCGCTGCTCGAGAAACATCGACATAATTGTGGTGAGTGAAACATGGGTTAAATCTGGAGATTCACAAATGTTCACTCTAAACGGATTCGACGGAATTTTTTCCTGCCGTGAAACATCGCATGGGGGACTAGCCGTTTATGCACGTAGTGACCTTAAGGCTGATACTGAGGAAATAGAAGAAGATGATGGATTTCACTACATACGACTTCGTCTTCGATTGGGTAACGGGCCACTATCTCTACATGTTGTTTACCGTCCTCCTGCATTCCGCTTCGCCAACTTCATCGAGAAGCTTGAAAGCAAGTTGTCCCGTAATAGTAAGCACCCTAACTCAATCCTCCTGGGTGATACAAACGTGCCAGTTAATCTGTCGAGCAACATAGTCGGCGAGTATCTCAGGATTCTGGAATCACGCAATTTGTTTGTTGTTAACAACGAGGTCACGCGGCCAGCCAGTGGGAATATCCTCGACCATGTTGTATGTTCACAGAGCATCATCGCTTCAACAATGAACGAGACAATCTGCACGGATATAAGCGACCACAACATGATTGTTACCACACTGTCGAGCAGTACCAACAAAGATATCCAACTCTTAAGTAAGAGCATCGTCAACCACCACCAACTTAACGCAGAATTCGCAGAAGCGCTGCAGAACATTCCGTCGACAACATGCGCTAACGAAAAGATTATACTCATAGCCGACAAATATAACGAGATTCGAAATCGTGCCACAAAAACAATAACAATTAGAGCAAAGGTGAAGAGGAACTGCCCGTGGATGACATTCGACGTCTACAAACTAATGTCAACGAAAGACAAGATTTGGAAGCATTGCAAGCGTCACCCTGCGGATGAACACTCCAAGCAACTCCTAAATGACATCTCCAGAAGACTGGCGAAGCTAAAAAGTCATTGTAAACGATCATACTTCCTTCGACTTCTGCAATCAGCATCGCCAAAGCGATCTTGGAAATTTTTAAACGAAGCCCTCGGCCGCAAGTCTAAATCGCATGATAATATTACGCTCAAGATTGGAAATGAAGTTCAGGTGGACCCAGCACAAGTTTCAAACAGCATCAACGACTACTTCTGCAATATTGGTCCCCAATTGGCTGCTAACATCGCAAGCAATCGAGACATTCAACAGTACAATTCACTCCGTTCGCAACCATCGCCTTCTTTGTTTTTGAGACCGGCATCCGTCTCAGAGGTACTGTTAGAAATCAGCAATCTAGATTCCAACAAATCTCCTGGTGCTGACAATATTACCGTGGACACACTGAAAACACATCACTTGGCGTTCTCCAATATCCTGACAGATATCTTTAATGAAATAGTCGGAACCGGAGTTTATCCCGACGCATTGAAACTAGCCCGAGTAACTCCTATTTTCAAGTCCGGAGACAACTCAGACGTTTCAAACTACCGTCCAATCTCAACGCTCTCAGTATTGAACAAAATCCTGGAAAAACTCCTCGTCACCAGGATAAGTGAGTACCTATCGAGATACGACCTTATAAGCCCGCGCCAGTATGGATTCCGAAAAGGATGCAGTACATTAACAGCAACTACTGAACTCCTGGAAGATGTATATGACGACCTGGACAATCGTAACTACGCCGGTGCCCTGTTTTTGGACCTGAGGAAAGCATTCGACACAATAGACCACGCCTTGCTGTTGCAAAAATTGGAATGGTATGGAATACGAGGTCAGCCTCATCGGTTAATTGAGAGCTACATAACAGATCGACAACAATTCGTGTCTCTGAAAGGACACTCTAGTAGCAAAAAATTCATTACAACGGGGGTACCACAAGGGAGTAACCTAGGTCCGCTGATGTTTTCAGTTTTTATCAACGATCTTCCACAACTGAACCTACATGGCAAAGTTCGGCTCTTTGCCGATGACACCATAATATCATATAGTCACTCCAACCCCCTCCAGATTGTGGAATGGATTGGTAATGACCTGCAAGTCCTTCAGCAATACTTCGATTGTAACCTGCTTTCGCTTAACCTATCAAAAACGTCGTACATGTTATTTAACTCCGGTCGTCGCTCCATACCACAGCTGCCATTAATCCGTATAGACAACACGATTATTGAACGTGTGCGCCAGTTCAAATATCTGGGATTGCTTCTGGACGATACCCTATGCTGGTCAGCCCACATAGAGCAACTGAAACGAACACTCGCTCCGGTCTGCGGTGCAATATGGAAAATATCATCGTTTATTCCAACTCACTGGCTGAAAAACGTTTATTTTGCGCTGTTCCACTCGAGGTTACAATACCTAGTATCGCTGTGGGGCAAAGCATGTAAAAGCCGCCTTAGAGAATTGCAAACCATGCAAAACCGTGTCCTCAAGACTGTCTTCAAGTTGCTTTATTTATATCCTTCTGAGTTGTTATATGGCATGAATAACTCGGTACTTCCTATACGAGGTGCCCAAGAGTTCCAAACCTTAATATTCACCCACAAACTCCTGACAAGTAGAGAATCCCACCACAATTTGCGCCTCGAGAGAATGACGTCGCACCGTCTGTCCAGAAACGCAAATCACCTTCGCCTATCCCGTGTAAGGACGGAATACGGGAAAAAGAAACCTAGCTACTTTGCCAGTAAACTCTACAACAACCTGCCAGAGACCCTGAAACAGTCTTCAACGCCCTCACGATTCAAAGCGCAACTGCTATTGATCTGCAAGCAGAACATAAACCGCTTCCTCCGCTAAAAAAAAAAAAATTTTTTTTTGTGCCATACCACTTATAAATATCATCTTTCGTTCTCGCCCCTCCACCTAGCCCACCGCCGCCCAAACGCCACTCCAAACCACCGCCACCCACCCGCCACCCCCCGTCAGTAACCCACGCACAACCGCAGCAGCCCACAAAAATCTACGAATTTATAATACCAGTGTTAATTAACTATTATATTGTATAAACTTGTGAGATAGCAAATGAAAAGTGCCAAGCACTCCTTCACAGAGCATTATCTCGCTCACTGGAGTGCTCATACATACTTTGGAAAAATATTGTAAACGAATTGTTAAAATTGTTTTGACAGGGTTTTGTGCCTGTTGGAGAAGAGGCTTCAGAGAAGCTTAACTCCAGCGGGCTTTCCCTGTCCGAGGAAAAAAAAAAAATAAATAAAAAAATAAAAAAAAAAATAAAAAATTATCAGCACACCAGTTCACTACCATGTCCAGGAAGGAAGCCTTGTAACCAGGGTGGCCACCCATCCGGGAAAAACGGGAAAAGCGGGAAAAAGACGGGATTTGAAATCCAACGGGAAAAAAGCGGGAAAAAGCCGGGAATTTTTTCGAGAAGTCGGGAATTTTTGGCTTAGTTGAAATCTGTTCAATGAAGTTTAGTCGAAATACATAGGTCGAAACAAGTAGAAATGGATTGACAATTGATCACCAGTCGCCTTCCAATTGATTTCGATCGATTTCTACCAGGTCAAAACGAATCCTCCTGCTGAACTGGATCGGTTTCGATTAGTTTGAACTTGCTTCATTGAACAACAAAAGGATGTTTCCGAAGAGCCAGATTGCTAATCGAATAGAAATGGCAAAAAAGCTTTTTTATTCCACACGGTATTGCTCTCTATTTTTTGAATGAAGTTTTCAATTTACTACAGAATTGCAGCGAGTTCGTATTCTGATTTGACGAAACGTTAAATAAGATTGTGCAGAAGCAACAAATATGTAGATATTAGTGTGCGCTTCTGGAATCAAAACACAAACCTAGTTGAAGCAAGGTATATTGGTTCTACATTCTTATTCGACGCGCTCGAATGACCTTCTAAATGGCGTAAAACTATGTTTTTCGAAAAATCCTGATCTACTGAAACAAGTGATCCAGTATTCTATGGATGGTCCAGCAATAAATTGGAAAATGCTCAAGGAACTAACTAGTGAGGTTCTAGCCTGTTCAAAAACATTCCACTTAGAAGGGCAGATTATACTGCAGTAACGGGTTCAACTATATTTCCGTTAAAATTTTGTGACGTTCGCTGAGTGGAAAATGAACGCGTCGCAGAACGTGCTGCCAAAATGCTACCGTACCCCAAACGGTTTGTCGACGAGGTAAAAAAAACAAGAGCAGAAAAAGATTAAGAAAAACCATTAAAATTTTAAGCGAACTTTTCCATCGATTTCCCGGTCAAAGGTTTTTGACATTGTCACTAAAGCTGTATATGATAATTTGCTGGGACCAAAAATGAGTTTTTTTGTTACGGCCGCTTCGACTGTTCAGTTCTTTTTACACGAGTATCAGACAGAAGCACCGATGGTTCCGTTTCTCTTCGATGATTTAACCGGGCTTGTAAGAGATTGATGGAAAAAGTTGTAAAGCCTGAACGCCTGAACTTAAAATCAAAAACACTTATTGGAGTTGAACTCTCAGAAATAAATCTCGGGGGGTTACAGCTATAACGATAACAAAATCGTTAATCCAGTATGCCCGCAATTCTCACTCGAGATATGTCGAGTCCTTAAAAGCAAAAAAAAAAAATGAAAAAAATCCTTAAAATGAAAGAAAATCTGAAAAAAAAACTATAGCGAAACGGAAGCGAGAGGCAGTAAAGGAGGCTAAGGAAGCAAAAAAATTGAAGGTGCTTTCCGACGCCCATAGAGAGGCAAGCTTAATGGACGAAAAATTAAAGCACTTAAAAAAATATGAGATACAAATAAATTTGAAAAATGATAATCAAACATATTTTAATTAATAAACTCTTTTTCGAATCGAGTTATATAGTTTTAAAAATTGAAAAAAATCCTGCTTATCAATCTAATGATTTTTTAGGTTAATTGGTGAACATTACTGAAACAAACCATTTAAAGATCATTTGCCACTAAAAAAAGCTTAATCGATTTTCGTTTATATGGTTTCAAAAATGAATATTCGGATTTTTGTTTGGTTTTCTGTTGTATAAAACGGGAATTTCGTGAGACCATGCGGGAAAAAAACGGGAAAAATGCGGGAAAAAAAAATTTGATTTTGAGTGGCCACCCTGCTTGTAACTCGTAACAATCAGCTAAACTGTTAATGATCAAAAATATTTTTAGGTCGTCCGCATACAGGAGAACTCCTCAGCCAATAAGAAGCAAATTAATGTCATTACAGAACATTGTAAACAACAAAGGGCCCAAGTTGCTGCCTTGTGGAACCCCAGACTTTGGAATAAAATCAGGAGATTCTGCAGAACCAATTCTGACAGCTAAACGGCGATTCGTAAGATAACTTTTTATCCAAGCACATAGTCGTTCAGAACATCTTACCTTTGCATGATAGACGGTGCTGAGAGGGTATCCACTTTTTTGGCCACATCCCGAACTGATGCAGTATTTTTACTGGCGTAAGCACGCATGACTTTCTGGTAAAAAGTTTTGTATACACGTCCATATTTCCGAATCGCACTTCGTGCAATGCTTACTTCGGTATCGATTTTTGAAATCGGTCAATACGCCTAGTCCTGTTTCGACAAAAACGCATTTGGAGTTTTAAACTCTGTTTCACAAAGAATCTGGTCGGATAAAATAGATCATTTCTCCGCAAAGAAATAACGTACAACAAAAGTAAAAATGTCATTTTGTATCATTTTTATTGCACTTTAAGGAAAAAATACATAAAAATCATTCGTCAGCTTTTCGGATGAATTTTTGAACTTTTTTTTGTCATACCACCCATCATTTTCTGCACAGTACTGCTGGTAACCTCATTCGCGATCTTGTTCCACCACATTTCCATTTGAGCGGGTATTTTCATGGTTCTGCCACATTTCTTCAGTTTGCCCTTAACTATTGCCCAATATATCTCGATGGGACGAAAATCCGGACAGTTTGGTGGATTGATACTTTTTTTCAACAAAATCGATCTTGTTCTCCTTATACCACTTGACGACATCCCGGCTGTAGTGGCAGCTTGCTAGGTCCGGCCAGAACTTCACCGGACCTTTGTGGGACCGAATGAATGGCAAAACCCTCTTCTGGAGATATTCTTCTTTGTAAACGTTTCCATTCATTGTGTCCCCTGTGATGAAAATCTTAGTCTTCTTCCCACAACTACAGATCCCTTGCCAAATCATCAACTTACGAGCAAATTTATCTGCGAAAACAAACTTGAATCTACCCGCAACATTCCCTTTACGCTTCGCAAGGTAAAATTTGTTACCGGGTAGGTATTTGTCCAAAATCCATTTTGACGTAAGTTTCGTCGTCCATCAAAATCCATCCGTTGTACTTGGTCAACACTTTCTCGTACAACTTCCTTCCCTGGTTTTGGGAACCAGGTTTTGTTTCAGCGTCCTGTTGGGGTGTTTGCTTGCATGCATGTACTGTGGTTCGTCTTGAACTTTTTCGCCAAATCACGCAAAGAGACTTCAGGATTATTGTGAACTGATCGAATTACCTTTGCTCGCAGCTTCCGGTCACTTTTACGCCTGGTTTGTTTTGCTCGATCCACCGCCGTAAGGGTCTCCCGGTAACGTTGCACCACCGAATTTTCAGTCGATTTTGGATATTTCAGGAATTTCGCGATCTTTACCCCTGACTTTTCGCCTTTCGCGTTACATCGTCGTCAACTTTTGACTGACTGCTTCAATCTGGATGAAATTTTCTCCACTAAGTAAACAAACCACTGTCAATAGATTCGCGAAGTGACAACTAGGGGCGCTGCAGTAAATTAAAAGATGCGACCAGGTTCTATGTGAATCAGACTTTAGACAATGTAATCAGTTTTTTTTCTATTTCGCATTATCTAATTATTTTCCTTACTAAGTATATTAAACACTTGAAAATTAGCATAATTTCATTCTGCGGTAGGTAAGTACAGGTTTTTCGTTAAAGTAACGTGATTAATGAACAAAAAGGATTTCTAGCCCTTTTGTTTTCTCATTTTCTATTCGCCACAATGCCCTTAGAAATCCAGAATGACTGTTCGCTCTTTCGATCAATTATCACAGTAGCAATATTTAGGCAATTCTAATTAACTTTTTAGAGGAACTGCGAAATTATTGAAGTTTTTGGGGTCTCGCTGGTCCACTGATGGCATGGGTTCGATTCCCATCTCGGTACTGGGTGTTAAACGTTAATCTTAAGTTGTCCACGTCATTTGTTCAGCCTGTAAAGCTTAAATCGGCTAAGACGGTGAATGTGTTTTTTTTTAAATTAAAATTAGATTTTATCCTATGATCACAAAATATTAATAACAATGACTTTCATCATCCTTGCAATAATGAAAATACTATGAAAAACAATGGGTTTCATGGTTTTATTGTGAAAAAAGGGACGCTGTTGGACCGTGAACTTTTACTTTTTTTTATGGTCATGCTGCATATCAGTACCCCTTTTTTCATGGTTATTTTCGGCAAAACGATGAAATGTACGGTCGAAAACTATGAATGCTAAAGTGCATTCACGGTATCAGGGACGATGGTAATCATTGTGCAAACGATACAATTTAAGATTTGTGGATATGGAATTCATGGTTTTTTTTAATGGTACAATCCTATTCGGGAATACGCATAAATCTATAAAATTTAAAGAGGATTATATTTTCAGATGTATAAAGTTTATACTAGTAACTGAATTTGTTTACAATTCTAATTTTGGTAACTGACTCAGCGAAATGTTGGGTAAGTACACCATTGTGCACAACATTTTTGGGCTTTTCCGGGGGAATATTTCTAATTTTCACAAAAATTATGAAAACTAAAGCTCACGATACACAGAATTTAAAGTTTAATTGTATACAACAACACACAGCAGAAATCAGCCATTAAAACGTCATTAGGAAACACTTGAGGCAGTTTGGAGGACAGTGGCGTTGCTTTGTCTCAGTTGAGTTTCAAATGATCATTGAAATATTGAAACATGAAATCAGTTGAGAGATAAAAAATTCACGCTTCATTTCCCCCGCACAACGAACTCTCTGGAGCCACTGCCATTTTGCTTCGTCTTGTCGTGTCTTAGCGGTTCCATTCAGTCAGTCAAAGAGCCAGCCGGCCAAGTCTGCCAGAAATCACTGCCACTGCCAGAAGAGCCTCTGCCAGAAGAGCCTCTTATGGTCGATGTTGTATCAACATAATGACATAATGAAACACGCTGTACTCTAAAAGCTGAAAAGCGCCTGGAGTGCCATTACTCATTCATACTTTGTTGTTTTTTTTTTCATTTTATTTCATGGAAAATTTTTGATAAATCTAATTTCTGAATTCTGAAATAGCAACAAACAACAACAACACCTATCGGTGCGTAACCAGTGGCAAAAACGGAAACAAGTTTAGCACTTACCGGTGCGCAAATGACCTGCTAAAGCTAAAATAAGACCTTGAATGTGTCCCGGGTTAACACCTGGGATAGCACTTACCGGTACTGATGCTCTTAGTAGGTACAACTAAAGCAACTAAAGATTATGAAATTTTAAAGATGGATAGAAATAAAGAAGAAATGGAAGATGGTGAAAATGAGCGGGTGGAATTTTTTTAGAAGCATTATCATCACATATCAAATTTTTGTTCAGCACGGGCCAACTACTATGAAGTGGTAGATACCTACAAATAGAGTTGCATCTACCACTAAATATTAGTAGGCCAAGCGTGGTTCGCCTCACAAGCGGAAAACTTGCAGTGCGAACGAATATGAAAAAAAATGATATGTGATCGCTCGTGTATTTACTGGGAGGCCCCGTCACACCAAAATCGTGTGACGCTCTCTTACCCCAGTTAGCTGCTCAGTTTAGCCACGCGTTTCAAATCTTACAGTTCTCCATCTTTACTTTCGCGTTCTGAGATTTTTTTCGGGCCCGGCGAGTAAAACTATCAAAATGAGCGTGGCGACGAACGCGTTAACGCAGAAACGCATCTATCGATGTGTAGCTACTGGAAATACTAGTGGAAATCTGAATCTAATCAGAGTGTTGAAAATTAATTCAAGTAGTTTTGGAATTAAAAAAAAAAATCAAGTAGGGGAGAGGAAGGCTATATGCGCATATTAAGGAAAGCACTCATTTTCTCCCATATTCCAATAAATAGGAGTCTAAAAACTATATACACATGAGCGGACATCTGTTTTATATACGTTAGAGCAATCTTTCTGTTAAAATCTCTCACAGTTTTTGTGAAAATAATTTTATACTAAAAGAAGTCAAAATAGTCGATTTCCGAAACTGGCCGGTTAAATGCGCATATTTATGTTTTGAGCTATATTTCATTAACACTTGCAATATTTTGATATTATTTAATTGAAAATGGTAGAAACGGATGTTAAGCATACGTCAAGGCACAAATTTTGGTGAAATTTTTTACATTACTAGTTCTTTTGCATGAAACATTGTTAGGTATGTCATATGGCCATATTTCATGGTAATATTTTCTTCATATCGTATTTTTATCGGATCAATATGAAGTTCTTCTTTTATCGCTGTAAGATCGTGATTTGAGCGTAGATTTTATGTTTAGATGATAAAAAGTAAAAAATCTATAAGACTAATCTATTTTTCTTGATATAGGCATTTAACCTTCCTTGATATGGGCATTTAGAACCTGTCTCTAATTCCAATATCTTATCATTTATAACTTCGCCAAGAGCTTAAATTTGTTGAATTTCCGATTTCCAGATAAATTAGAAAGAACAACCATTAAAATTTTTGTTCACATAATCTGTACGCACGATAATTAAAGTTCAATATATTATAACAAAACTGACAAAAATCTTGTTTGAATTTTTAAATTTTTTCGACTTTATATAACAATTTAATTTTTTTATGCCATGTGTTAAAAGCATATTACCCTCAAACTGCACTGATTAGATATGTTGAATCTCCAGCCATATCGTCAATCGGCTGTATGCGCATATTACCCAACATGCGCATTTAGGAACACTTCCCCCTACCTTGGGTTCAACACCCGCGAGTGCGTCGAATGAGAAAGAGACAATTTTACGCAACTCTTTCGTTCTCTGATCGCGGGCACATTTGAATGCTCACCAAAAGGCTCCCTTTTCCATTAAGGCTCTTTTTCCACACCAAGCTGCGCGAGGCGGCTCTGTTTCGGTCACAGGGCGGCGAGCGCTGGCTCGAGTGCTGTGCTGTGGCCTTGTGTTTTTTTTTCAATAATGAAGGTTTAAAGTAATATTCTATCAATAGTTACCAGTAGTAATAACTATGAAATAGTTACCATAAACTAGTAAATTTTCTAAAATTCACGAAAAACGTCATATAAAAGAGATGAAAGGGTTGTTTAAATGTATGTTCGAGTATTCTAGCTAACTGTTGAAGTTACCAACTTTCACTAGACGTCATTGTCGTAGGCACGGGGGTGCGGTTTGGGGGTTAAACCACCACCACCAAGAGGGTCAAACTAAAAATTTAAAATTCTAAATCGAATTTTCAATTATTTATGAATGACTAAAATGATTCAAGAGTAACAGTTTCGACTCAGAACTTAATCCAAAACCTCGAAAACCTAATCCAAGTCCCCCTTGAAGTACTCCTATGATCCCATGAAAGCTAAACATATTTATGTTAGATACAACGAGATATTGAATCTGAAACTGAATCTGAATTTTGCATCTGATTCTGAATCATGAACTTTGAATCTGAATTCCGAAGCGGAATTCTTTTAAGGTAAGTTAACCACCGTTGAATCGATTTTTGTAAATTTATTTTCGGCATATCGGTGAAAAATGTATATTCTTAGAGAAATAATATCAGAATTGAAACCATATTTCATTATCTAGGTTAAGGTAGCGCCATCTCTATCACGATCCTACTTTTCCTAAACAATGAAATATTGCGGGGTAAAGTACATGCATAGTGTACGTTAAGTTTTCCTCGCAAAAAAGCCTTTTCAACATCTTTAAATTTTCTCCTGATTTTTCTATCAACCTTTATCAATTTTCAGTTCTGGTATTCGTTCTCTTAGAATATACATTTTAACCGATATGCCGAAAATAAATTAACATAAAAGAAACTGAATTCTGAATCTGAACTTTGAATCTGCAATCTACAATTACAAATTCTGGAACTGAAATCTGAACCTGACTTTTGATTTTCAATATTTTTGTTATTTCTAAATCTTGAATTTAAATTTGAAACCTATTTTTAGTCGATTTTTTTGCAATTTTTTTATAACGATAAATTAAACCTAAATCTTTGAGTGCTTATGGTGTCCCTATTGCTTTGACAGTGAACTTTCAGTAAACAAGCGAGAGATAAAAAGAGGGAGTGAACGAGCGATTTCGATGGGGATGAGGAAGCTTTTCCGATCGATAAGCGAGGTTGGAGTTCATCGGTGTCGTCGTCGTCCTCGTCCTCGCAGTAGTGTGGTGGGATTCTTACTGCTGCTCATCACAGTCTGATTTTCACCGCTGGAAAAGTCGGTCGGGTTTTCCCGTTGGTTCCGTTCCGTTTCGGTGCTGTAAGATCCCCATACTATCACACACACGGTTTGTGCTCCGGGGGAGGTCAATTTGAGGCAGTTTTTCGAAAGGTGCAAATTTCGTGAAAATTCAGTTCGAATTGATTGCTAATTCAGCTGCTACTTATCAATCGTGCCTGGTGGAGGGTGTTTTGATTAATACGGTTTAGATCAGATAGCTGAGTTTACAAGTGATGTAAGAAGTTGTGGAAAATTCTTCTGCTCTACTTGGTTGTCAGCCATTACGTTTTTTCTTCCCAGTGAAGGTTTTGTGGAGTGTGGAAAAATTTCCTACGTAACAACGAGTGGAAAACGAGAGAGCTTCGTGTATTTTGTTCCCAGATGCCAGAATAGGGATGAGCATTGCAACACGATAGAGGGGTCATTGCGAGGTCGTTGAAGCTCCTGAATTTACATTGAAGCTACGTCTGTGCAAGACGTTGAAGGAGTTTTCATTTGCAAGCTGTAAAGTTATCATCGGAAGGGTTGTGGTTTTGATTGTTAGATTGCACTGTTTGAGTAGTAAAATGGTTATGTAACATTCGTGGGTCATGTACATGTTCATATCGGCTGAGGGCTACTTAAACACAGATGAGTGAAGTTTAACAGGAGAGTTGCACCGGGATTTCCCACGGTTGTAGTGAAGACATCGCAACATTATAGTATTGGTGCCTCTCGATGTGGGAGAACTTTTCATTCATATGATTTGACCACGTTCTAGATTCAACTGTGGTCACTATTTTCGGTCAACGAAAAAGTTAAAAGAAAACAGCTAGCGGTTTTCGGGTTTTAGTTGTGGTAATTGAAAAGCTCCCACGTTAGCTATAAATATTTGAAAAGTGTCACCAGCACGTGTCCTAAAGAAGAGCGCCCTTCATGCTAACACCTGAAGCCGGAGGAACATTCCGGCTCTTTCGTTCAATTTTCGTTTGGCCAGAGCAATCTGAAGCTGCAACTGCTGCATCGCGGTGAAGGCGCACATGTGCGGGCTACGTTTCAGAACTAGGAATTCTCCGTCTCAGAAGACATCCTTACGCTGGGGTGACAGCTGTTTCTCACATTGAATACAATCACCGATCACGGCCGCCAGTCCATCACAACACCGGTCTCGGTCAACAGCAACGCGCACAGTTCAATACACTACGCATCCGCCGGAATCCCACCACGCCATTATCCGCCATTCGCAAAACGTTCTTCTCATTCGCAATACGACTGGTTGATAAATCATAGTGTTACGCGGCACATATCATTTTCGAACATCTACAACAAGTTACATTGTTACGTAAAGTGAAGAAAAAAACACACAGTGAATTCCCAGAGCTAAATCATCCCAAGAGTGATACATTTCAATCCCCTTGAGATCGTTAGAATTCAAGGCAAAATGGCTGCTACCAAGATTTTGTTGTTAATTCCTAGTTCTAAGTGTACCGTTTTAAGGCGAAATTAATCTGTGATGTGTTTGAAAGTATTCAACAACAAATGAAAGTTATCTACTGGTCAGTATTCTAAGATTTAACAATCCAAACTAATTGCCCGTGGGAAGCAGAGGAAGCTTTCCGTGTTCTTTCTAGTCGCAAACCATTCTACAGTTAGGGGGAGAAGGAGAATCAACCATCCCCACATCATCACTCTCGTGATATTGGCGCTGTTCATCAGTGAAGTCAGGTGAGTGAGTCCACTCATTAGAAAGGAACTCGGTTAGAAACTATGAATACTTATTCATGAGCTGCCCACAGCTACGACTACTATTTTCCGGAATTTTGAGCCCAATGGGTTTATTCATCCCAATAGCTACGACTACGAGTATTTACACTTTGACCTCGATCATGGGAGTCGTGTAGAAGCACCGATACATAATGGCGGCAAATGGCGTGTGTCAATTCGTTGATTCCACCACTGATCACACTGACATGACACTGAAGATAAAAATCCGATCATTTTCTGTCCAATTCTGCCACCTGTTTTCGGTATTGCGAACTTTGCCAAATTTGACGTAAAATTCCATGTAGGAAAAATTTATCTGTTTAGCCCGATTGTATCGTCGAAATGGCCCATTTTTCCTTAAAGTTGGGTGGCATTTTAACAACTGGGATAGTATTTCTTCAAAAGCGATCGATACGCACTCTGGAATCGATATTGTGTACTGCTGGAAAATTATTTAAACAAACGAAATCGAGTGTGCAGTCAGAAGGGTAAGTGATTCCACGACGACTATCTGCACTTTGCAACTATGTTCGACCACACACATTCGTGCGAACTGTGCGAACTGATCGCAGGCGAAAACAGCAACTAAAACAAAAAAAAAACACCTCTACCCTGGCTGGGGCTGAGTAAATGGCTTGAAATTTGTACAGACAGCTCCATTCATCATGTCTGCACAAACAATTTCGATCCCGACAAGCAGTGCCATACACGACGCAAATCTATTCGCAGCCAAGGTTCTTAGATACACTAGGTTCTCCGACTTTCACAGTAAGTAGGCGAGGAGTGAGGGGGGCTCTCAATGAGTTTGTTTATTTTTTGCTCAGCTTTTCTGTGGTTTGTTGGTAAACAAACTTCATGAGTTCCGCATAGTTGCATAGCCTACATAGCCAAAATGGCTGAATCGGGACACCTCCTGAATATACACCCACCTTGTTCGCAGCGACAGAATTTCATCGAATTTCATCACATATTCACTTAAAGCGGGCATAGACTACACAAACGGCTTGTGCAAATTCGATGATTCCACGACGATTGTGTTTGATTCTATGCTCGCCCACACACTATACAAACATATTTCACGCGAACACAAACGATTGCTGGCGAAAACAGCAACAGCACCAAAAAAACCCTCTCCACCCCCTGGGGCTGAGTAAATGGCCTAAAATTACACTCTGCCACAGAGGGTTGTTTGTAAAAAGCCTCCCGATCCCGACCGATTTTACTCAAACAGTTTGCGCGTTCATTAAAGCAGTGCCGTCTATTCGTAGCGACAGAATTTCATCGCATTTGCACAAATGCAGTGTAATGTATGGCCCACTTAAAACAGAAAAAACCACCTCTCCCCTGGCTGGGACAGAGTAAGTGGCCTGAAATTTGTACAGGCAACACCATACACAATGCCACAGAGGGTTTGCTGCAAAAAAAAAATTCGAACCCGATTTTATTCAAACCGACTGCGCGCTCATTCAAGCAGTGTCAAACACAATGCAAATCTTATTCGCAGCGACAGAATTTTTTCAAATTCTATCGCATTTATAAAAATGTGTTGTAATGTATGCCCCGCACTACTGACTGACCATACTGACTGGACACTCGATTTCTTTTGTTGGATAATTTTTCTATCAGTACGCAATATCGATTTCTGATTGCGCATCGATTGCTTTTAATGAAACATTAGATTTTACAAATCGAATTCTCCGTGCAACCACTGACCATACTGACTGGACACTCCATTTCGTTTGTTGGATAATTTTTCCAACAGTATGCAATATCGATTCCAGAGTGCGCATTAGACTGCCCCAAATGACCCGCCTTTTAAAAAAGTTATACGCTGCAGGCTAAAGTTGATCCTGGGCCTAGTACAAGATCTCATGCCAAATTTGGGCCAGATCGGACCACGGGAAGGGGTCGCTCAACGAGCCTGAAGTTTGTATGGGATTTTGAGACATTTTGTTCGAGAGGAACATGAAAAACCAGTTTTTCGTCAATAACTATTGTCTCTCTCCTTCGACCGATTTCTTTCAAAAACGGGTTTTCTTGAAGCCTAAACTATGACAAATATTTCATCAGAAGGTTGCATTTCAATTAAAGTTAAGATAAACAAGTTATTAAGCTTCAAAAATTGGCTAACTTTTTTAAGGGTGACATTCATCACTGTTTTAATGAGGTGACTAAATGTCCGATCAGGACACTCAATGTGAAATGCATGCCGTTTCGTCAAATAATGACCAATTTTAACCATTGTTGTTGCGCTTGATTGACATTTTTAATGTTTTTCTAATATTTGAGTTTGGATGATATTCACTTGATAGTTCGGAAAGAAGTAAGAGTGGAAAAATGCTTGACAATTAAAAAAAAAAATGGATAACCACAGGGGCTTAGGAACATGACTGGACGATTTTTGATGTAAATAAAAAGATTCACCTTCATTATCTATCAAAAGAAAGCTACTGCTTAAGGGGGGGGTAGGGTCTAACATTTTCAAAAAATCGATTTTTTTATTTTTTTATTTTCTTATTGTAAAACATTTCAAGAATGTTGTGTCAAATTTTCAAGTCAATTGAAGCAAAACTGTAGAAGTTATAGGCCTTTATCTCCTCCTATCTTATACTGCAAGAAAGCAAGAGCAGAAACTTCAAACGCGTTTTTCTCGAAAGCACATTTTTAAAGTCCGTGGACATCGTCATTTGAAAACTACTTATCCGATTCTTTTCAAATTTGGAACATATTTTCTACATATAAAATACCAGACCCCAACGTTTTTCTTTTTTGATTTTTTTATTTTGGGGAGATTTTACAGGGTAAAAATGGCGGATTTTTAAGTGAAAAATCGTAGTTTTTACTTCAAACAGCCACAAAAATTTCATAAAAATATTTTTAAGTTAAATAAAAACGTTGGGGTCCAGAAAAACATCTATTAAAAATATTTTGCTCTGATTTTTTGACTTCAGATGATTCTGTGCTGAGATACAGTGTCCACCGCAAATCCTGTTTTCTAAAAGGCATCCTCGAAAATGCTCCGTCACCGGCTCATTTTTCAATATTTTTCTACGAAAAAATTACTAAATATTCTTTTAACAATGCTTTGTATAATGCAAAAAATTTGAATACATTTGTTTGAACGATAGCTCTAGAAAAAAATCGTGAAAATGGTGTTTTTTTTATACCCGTTAGACCCTACCCCCCCCCTTAAATAATAAAAACGTGAGAAAAATGTAAAAGGACCTTTTTTCGAAAAATTATCATTTTATTGGCTTCATAAAGCTTTGGTCCATGAGCTTTTCAATCTAAAAAAAATTGTTGGCGGTTGGGTCTGAGAGTAACAACCATTCTGAATAGATTTTTTGAGAAAAAAAGACCCTGAGTTAGGTAGAAAAGATGAAACATAAACCCCGCCATAAGGCGAAAATATGTACAATAGACTGCCCCAAACTTTTTTGAAAAATTCAAAACCTGTTAAATGTTATGCGCTGCAGGCTAAAATTGATTCTAGTCCTAGTTCAAGATCTCATGCCAAATTTGGGCCAGATCGGATCACGGGAAGGGGTCGCTCAACGAGCCTGAAGTTTATATGGGATTTTGAGACATTTTTGTTTTTGAAAGAAATCGGCCGGCGGGAACCAAAGTTATTGATGAAAAACTGGCTTTTTTATTGGCTTCACAAATCGTCCAGTCATGTTCCTAAGCCCCTGTGATTATGCAATTTTTTTTCAAATTGTCAAGTATTTTTCCACTCTTACTTCTTTCCGGACTATCAAGTGAATATCATCCAAACTCAAATATTAGAATAACATTAAAAATGTCAATCAAGCGCAACAACAATGGTTAAAATTGGTCATTATTTGACGAAACGGCATGCATTTCACATTGAGTGTCCTGATCGGACATTTAGTCGCCTCATTAAAACAGTGATGAATGTCACCCTTAAAAAAGTTAGCCAATTTTTGAAGCTTAATAACTTGTTTATCTTAACTTTAATTGAAATGCAACCTTCTGATGAAATATTTGTCATAGTTTAGGCTTCAAGAAAACCCGTTTTTGAAAGAAATCGGTCGAAGGAGAGAGACAATAGTTATTGACGAAAAACTGGTTTTTCATGTTCCTCTCGAACAAAATGTCTCAAAATCCCATACAAACTTCAGGCTCGTTGAGCGACCCCTTCCCGTGGTCCGATCTGGCCCAAATTTGGCATGAGATCTTGTACTAGGCACAGGATCAATTTTAGCCTGCAGCGTATAACATTTCACAGGTTTTAAATTTCCCATTCAAATTTGGGGCAGTCTAGTGCGCATCGATCGATTAGAAGAAATACTATCCCAGTTAGAGAGTGCCACCCAACTTAAAAAGTTGGAGAGGTTGTATATTAGACACAACCACAAGATTTACGTAGAATTACGACATCTTTTTTCTATCGATTTTACGAAAATTTGATTAATGATTTATTTCAAATTTGTCTTTATTGAACTATATTGCCTTTCATATACAATTTTCGAAAGTTTGTATCAACGAGAACTCAAAGGTTCAACAACAAGTAAATTATTAGTTATTCTTATTCTGGTTCACGCAGATGTGAACCAGCCTATGACCTTTCAAATAAAGACATAAAAAAATCTGGTTCATTTAATTTTTTGTTGCTATCGCAAGTGGCGTTTGTAGTCAACCTTAATCATTAACACTGCAATATGTTAACCAAATAGTCACAAGCTCTAGCGCCACCCCTCTAAGCATTGTTATACTATCGCAGAAGCTATAAAGCCAAGCCCGAGTAGAAATTGCATGTGTTTAGTTCAAAAGTTGTTGGGCGACTAATCGAATTCGCAAAAATTTTTATTTTATATGCCGAAAAGATCGTAGCGTACCCAAAATAAAGGTATAGCGCAAAGCAGAATACCGAAAAAAGGTGGAACACACACGTGATGCAGAGTATCGATGAACAAAAGCTTGCTTTGATCCGTTGGTTTTTCTCCCGGCTCAATCAAAAGTACACTGCCAGCCAAAAGTTGGGGATCACCTCTTAAAAACTTGGAAACACACTTATCAAAACACATTTGTAAAACGTTGTGCAAATAAATTGTCTTATACTTGAAATTATACAAAATAACTATTTAAGTTAGCGACCAAAAATTTGGGATCACCACACAGTATGATGCATTGGCCAAAAGTTTGGGATTGGTCTAAAATTATGCAATTTTAATACTTCTGTATCTCTGTTATCAAACAACTTATCGCTAATCTAATAAGCTTATTTGAAAGTTCATGAGTTGTACTTGATCTGAGTTGATTATTTTCCAATATTTTTTACAAAAAATGTGACTGTTAGAAAAATCCCTTGAAATATGTCTCGAACAAAACTTACGAGGTGCTGAGGACCTGTTTGCCTTAAGGGGGGGGTAGGGTCTAACGGGTATAAAAAAACACCATTTTCACAATTTTTTTCTAGAGCTATCGTTCAAACAAATGTATTCAAAATTTTTGCATTATACAAAGCATTGTTAAAAGAACATTAAGTAATTTTTTCGTAGAAAAATATTGAAAAATGAGCCGGTGACGGAGCATTTTCGAGGATGCCTTTTAGAAAACAGGATTTGCGGTGGACACTGTATCTCAGCACAGAATCATCTGAAATCAAAAAATCAGAGCAAAATATTTTTAATAGATGTTTTTCTGGACCCCATCGTTTTTATTTTACTTAAAAATATTTTTATGAAATTTTTGTGGCTGTTTGAAGTAAAAACTACGATTTTTCACTTAAAAATCCGCCATTTTTCACCTCTAAAATCTCCCCAAGGTAAAAAAATCAAAAAAGAAAAACGTTGGGGTCTGGTATTTTATATGTAGAAAATATGTTCCAAATTTGAAAAGAATCGGATAAGTAGTTTTCAAATGACGATGTCCACGGACTTTAAAAATGTGCTTTCGAGAAAAACGCGTTTGAAGTTTCTGCTCTTGCTTTCTTGCAGTATTAGATAGGAGGAGATAAAGGCCTATAACTTCTACAGTTTTGCTTCAATTGACTTGAAAATTTGACACAACATTCTTGAAATGTTTTACAATAAGAAAATAAAAAAAATAAAAAAATCGATTTTTTTAAAGTGTTAGACCCTACCCCCCCCTTAACATAGTTTTTTTGGTCATGATCTTTTAAATGATATCAACAGATGTGAAATATTCGTCAGTTGACTGAGATATTACTGAACAAAATTTTCATGTTTTGGAAAGGAGATCCCAAACTTTTGGCCGGCAGTGCACGAACGTGTATTGGATATAATGAACCAAAGTTGTCATGAAAATATTTGGAAAAATATTCAATGCAATGCTTGAACTCTCAATTTGTAGTCCTGAGAAGGACTATTTTTGGTTGTTGTTGGGCGGACGAACTGGCTTAGGAGCAGCAGCAGCAGCTTTCGTAGCTGCTTGCCCTCAAACAGTCAGACAGCGAATCTCATGCGGCAATCAACTGAATGATGCTTCATGCAGCTTTCAATTTCACCTTTTTTCTGCTGACTTAGCTGGGACCTCGGAGGGAGCTCTCGGTTGCTTGGCGTTTGTTGAGTGAGCGGCAGCTAGAGCCGGGACTGTAGACAAGAACGACAGCATCACAAAAAATTTTATACGGCAGTTATATTTATAACTTTCCACGCTCATGTTCGTATATGCACTTCATTGATATTGGTGTACCAACACACAGCCGAAACAAAACATTGTTCGGAAAGGATGTCCGATAAAGAGGCGTTTTTCGTGACGCGAGAACCGTTTGCGAATTTCAATTTGCACCCCTATAGTGTTGCCGTAAGACGTAATTCTACGTCAAAAAACAGGCAATTTCTACGATAAAATCGTGATAATCAGGTACATTTTTCCTACTGGGCATTTTTTGTTAACTTTTGCAGGTTCGCCACCTACCGTTGGTGTTGCGAACCTGCAAAATTTGACAAAAAATAGCCAGAAAGTGGTCGAATTTTTGTTCAAAGTGTCATGTCAGCAGGGATGCCAGGTGTTGAGGAGTAAAAATCTGGGCAATTTTGAAAAAAAGTCTGTGTTTGTCTGTGCACAGGGAAGATCACAAATTTGCTACTAAACGAGACATTTGACGGTGCGTGTGAGCGGGGGGGGGGGGAGGGGTTGGATGTTGTTTTCCTGTGGTATTCAGGTTATTATCGCGCTAAGAACACTGTTTCCTACCACGTACCATGTTGATCTTATTAAAAAAAAGAATTGGTAATGAATGCTTGGTGAAATACCAATGAATACAAGCGAGATTTCAGTCTAATCTGGCACTTACGGATCAAATCCGATGCATAAATCTTGGTTTCATCACTCAATTTAGAAAATCTGTAAAATCTGGGCACTCTCAGCAAAAATCTGGGCAAAATCTGTGTCTGACCAATATCTGGACGAAGGGTCAAAAGTCTTGGTTTTACAGACAAATCTGGGCACCTGGCAATCCAGCATGTCAGTGTGATCAGTTGTGCAACTGTATTTTTCATCACAAACTCTGCAAAGAACTGGGCTGCCATAAGCCAGGATTTGTCTGTAAAATAAGATTTTTAACATTCGTCCAGACATTTTTCAGTACATTCTTAGCACAAATCTACACATAAACCGCACATATTGGAAGAACATCAACATTTTAAATTGAACTATAAAATTTTCTCCATAATGAGACTGAATAGTAAGAGATTTGAGAAATGGCAGAATCACACATGCGTTTTTCCAACATATGTATTCTTAATCCTGTGTCTTTCTTGACGGAGGATATCGAAACCCAGGGCTGGATACAGAAAAAAAAACAAAAACAATAATCTCAAATGTCAAATTGGTCTGATTTTAATCATCGACCATGCAGTGAGCTGGTAACGAATTTTGTTTCTTTAAAATGATCATTTTCAAAACTTTTTGAAGTCTTTAAGGAAGTTTTGTTTTGAACAGGTTTACAAAATTCATCAAACTGAGCATGTTTAATCTATAAAACAATAGTTTTGTTGATTTTGTTTGATTCCGGCAAGAGACTTTATTTTGAACTATTACAACTTTTTTCAAAAAGTTCTCAGTTTTTTTTATCGAAAAGTAAAAAAAAAAATAAAATGCGGCAGCAAATTTCTATTTTCCAGACCTTGTTCAAAACAAAGCAACGCCACGTTGATGCGTGGAATTCGCATTGATGTTCAGCTCATCTATTCAAGCTTTTTACGAGCCATAAAAGTTTAGTTTTTTTTTTTTGGAAATTTGCGCTTTGTTATTTTAACATTTTGTTGTTGTCTACAGTTGCAAAAAAATCAGCCACCTGAGCCGCACTCTAATTCTCCTTGACTCAGATTTGAAGGAAAATAATTCAAAATGCGCCAAAACTGGGAAAACTCAAATTTTGATTAGAGCGGTAAAACTCAGAAATGAATTGTAGGGGTTTTCGCGAATTCTGAGTTGTTTTTGTTCAGGGTGGTTTAGGCTTGTTCATGGATCGACTGAATGAAAAAAAATCAAAAATTTATGAAATTTCAAAGCGGTATTGAATTGAATTTCTGATTGCAAAAAGAAAAAGACGATTGTACGGTGTATTTAGAAGATGGATGCGTGCATTTCTATACGGTTAATTTTATTTTTACCACAAGTTAGTTCCACCGAGTCATTTGACTGCATCCAGCCGGTGGAGCTTCGTGCTGTCCCACTTGACACGCTCACCCACCACCCACCCACCGCACACTCTGTCTAATTTGAGCTGATTTGAAAAGACAAGAAAAAAAACACCATTGATGAAAATCATTTACACTTCAAAATTATGAGAAAATTAAACTTACAGTTGTGAATGATGGCTTCCTTAGAGATTGCTGGAAGAAAAGATAAAATTGTTCAATTTTGTATTTCCTTTCGACACCACTTAATTTCTAATAGAAAATAAAATTGAAACTTACCTTGATTATTTCGTCAACTGTTTCAGACCATCGCATCCAAACAATCAACAATGGTTTTTGGAACTCTCTGAGTTGTTTTCATCTATTTTGTTCGAAAACGTATGCGTCTTCGCTAAGTTCCAGGCTTTGAAAGTCAATAGATGAAAACAACTCAGAATTTTGATGGATTTCGTATCAGTTGTTTTCATCTTCATACATGATGCGACCGCTGAACCGAAATTAATCAGTCTCTGAATAATCTATATAAATTTACCGTGCGGATAGAGGACCATGATGGCCTTAGTATGGTGGTATCAAATGCCAAATCGCACGATCAGCCATATATTTTGAAAAAAAGTTTTGACAGCTGGCTGAAGTGTTTACGAAAAAGGGGGACCAGGGATGTGGTTTGAGGTGTTTGAGATAAAAAATCAGAGAAATTTGGAAAAAAGTCTGTGTATGTCTGTGCACAAGCTTATCGTAGACCAAAGATTAAAATATTTAAAACCATATTGAGTTTAAGTTTATTTTATTTTATTTAAATTAGATTTCCAGAAATGAAGCAATGATTCGGGTATTTAATGAATTCATTTTATTCGAAGCACTTTATTTTTTACATAAAATTAGTATACATGTCATATCCGCAGCTCTACACTCTAATTCTCCCTGACTCAAATTTGAAGGAAAACATTTCAAAATTCGCCAAAACTGGGGAAACTCAAATTTTGATTAGAACGGCACAACTCAGATATGAATAATAGGGGTTTTCGCGAATTTTGAGTTGTTTTCAATCAGGCATTTTTAAGCAGCATCTGAACGGTCTGAGCCAAAACAACTCAGAATTTTTAAAATTTGAACACGGTTTCGAAAGGGATTATATTTTTGAAAGAAGTAAATAGAAATTTCGGATTCAATTCAGTCTAATGAAACAAATGCGTGAATATGTTGTTTGTTTTAATTTCCTGGCATATGCTTGTTTGTTTTGTTGTCAAAAGATGAGGACTGTTGAATTATTGAAGCGATACATTCATTTTGCGCTGGACCGACGGAATCGTCTAGCGTAATTTTTTGAATTAAATCCTCCACCGGGCGGGCGAGTGTGACCATACAGCATTTCCAGTTGATCTGAAACCGACAATGTTGATCCAAATTGATGCACCGAAGAAAGCAAAAGAAAGCAAACGTTCTTCTGCTCTCCGTTTTTCGAGCAGCTGTTCCCGTAGAGCAGGAACCTTTTTTGTGTGGATGTTCTGCTGCCGGATGCGGCTCAAAAATTCTGACCCGAGTGGAACTTTAAGGCACCATGACACTTGTTACCAGTTCAAATTGGAGGGATATTGCTGTTAAAAACAAGGGCAATTGTTAAAACTATCTAACATTGCAATAAACAAGACTTTTACCTTAAAAATATCGTTGATCACTTCCTCTTTTTTATGTCTTTCAGTTGCAAAGTGTTTTTTCTTTGTGTTTTCAAATTGCTCTGAGTAGTTTTAATCGATTTTGCTCGAAAAAGTCCCGGGTTTTTAAACTCGCTAGATGAAAACAACTCAGAATTTTGATGGATTCCAACTCAGTTGTTTTCATCTTCATACATGGTGTGATCCATGAACCGAAATTATTCAGTCTCTGAATAATCTAAAATTACCGTGTAATCCATCTTCACTGAAACAACTGCCTTTCTCCAACTTTTGCAAATCGTCCGACGTCGCAAAACATCTCTTTAAAAACAGAATGCTGAATGCAATAACCTCAACGCATCTGTTTCGTCAATCGGCGTTGAGTGAACGCCATCTCTCTCTTCATCTCTTTTTCCTGTTTATGAGATTGTAACACGGAGAAAAAAGTATGGTATTTCCAACAATATACCTTCAACTTTCAAACGCCGTATGGAATCTGACTTAAGTGACCAACCAAGAAATTAGGAAAAGTATCTTGTAATGTACAAATAATATTAAGTAGATCATTAAGACACCTAAATAGATGATTTTATATCATACTAGCTGATCCCATACGAACTCCGTTTCGCTTTCAACTTGGAATATGTCATGAACAGTTTTTATGAAAGTCAATTGCCAAGCATTTTCCAGACGCACTTCCGATTTTATTGTTAAGTAATAATTGCAAAAATATTGGACGATCGCTTTTTCTGTCATCCGCTACTAAATTTGATATCAGGAATCAATTGACAGTGAGAAAAAACCCCCGTGTATAAATTTTGACTCGATCGTTGTATAACAACGCAATTACTGCCAACAAGTTAAACCCCTTTCTGTGGCCTCTTATACAATCTTCGATATCTGAAATTGATTGCTCTTCCCTCAAAACTCCTGTGTGCAAATTTTCAAAGCAATCTATTGCATACCCAAGCAACCAAAAATCTCGTTAAAAAGGTCGAACACAGCTTAATCAGCATAATCAATGTGCTGAAGTTCGTTTTATTCAGCCCAAAATTTAAGTTCTTATTGAAACTTTGAAGTTCCATTACAGATTTGAACGGCCTTCTATTCAGCTCACAAGTGAACATTTGATCAGCGAAAACAAAAAAATAATTCTCCTCTCCTCTCTTACTTTGGTCACCACCAGCCCATGTGGTGCTACCGGTTTCTCGGCATCCATCTTTATTCCTCACATCACCTCCCTTATTTGATCTTACTTAATTGCTTTGTTTTTAAGTTCTGCTACACAATTATTTGATTCGCTTACTCAAGCAATCAAACAACCTAATGGAAAAAATTAGTCCTGGTACCAGATTTGAACCCGATCCTCCGAGATGATAGCCAAACATGCTGCCACGACGCCAAGCCTAGATGTTGCCTTACCGGCAGCTAAAATTCGAAGTGGATATAAGCTTCCTAGAAAACCTGCAAGGGCAGCCAGCAGCAAAGACGCATGTTGATTATGACTAAGAAACATTACGAAACGGCGTATAAATCAATCATCCGTTAGAATAATATCGGTTTTAAAAAAAAAAAAATAGAATTCTATGTTTATAACTGTTAAGCTAAAAATTATACAAATTCTTGAGTTTATCTTGATAATTAATTAATGAATTGCTTCAACTGACTTTCAATGTGTGATAAATTCGTAGTAAGTAAATATGCTCCAAAAAATGATTAATTTATTATATGCCCTTTTGTGATGTTCGTTTACACTTCATATTCATAGAATGGCGGACATGTCTTAAAACAGGCTATTTGAGGAACTTTTTGGAACTTCCCAGCTAACATTTTTGTAGGTATATTTCTCAACAAACTTTGCTATACGTTTCATATACATTATAAAATCATCTTATATAACTCGAAAAAACAGCATTTACGTACTAAAGTGGAGGCAATATACATACATATTTTTAACTACTGGCTTATGCGATAAGTGTTGTAAAAATTGAACGATATACAACACCTTTTACCGTACATCCTGACAGTATGCGAGAGAGCGCAAGTTCCGCTCTCAATGCATGCAAACCGTTGCCAGCCACAATATTTGCTGCTTCTCTCATTGGACAGTTTAACCAAATGGACCCTCTGATTTTTAGAAATCTGGTTGCACTGCTAATCGCAGAGAGAACAACAAGGTTGTTTTCTCACTTGAATCCCGCACGCGGGAGACAAATTTGCAAACATGGCGCAATTTTGTCATATCCGAGTCGGTAGACTTTAACCAACCATCTTTACGATCATTTACTTGGTTTGGTAGGAATTACGATTCGCATTAACATTGTTAACGAGTTGAACTGACATTTCTAATGCGATGTTATGTTTGCTGGGTTCGAGTCCATAGAAGGCTATTTGAGACCCAATTTGAAACTTTTATTCTGAATAATGCGATTGACATGTCACAAAAAAGGCTATATGAGGAACTTCTTGGAACTTGAGTTCCACAGAAGGCTTTTTGAGACCTAATTTGTAACTTTTATACTGTATGGATATGATTGACATGTCACAAAAAAAGCTATTTGGGGAACTTTTTTTTTTCCTTTTGTAACTTCCATGCTCACATTCGAGAAAATTCGGTACCAAATCTCTTTGGAACCTTTGTTCATCGAAATTCGAACTTTGGAGGCACGAGTTTAAGTAGATATGAGACTTTTGGTTGCTTGGGTAATAACGTCAATATTGCTATAAGCAGTGAAAAACTAATTAATATGGACGATCCCTTTCGTCGACCCCTGGCAAAACATTTGACATCTGAAATCGATTGCCCGTCCCCGAAAACTACCGTGTGCAAATTTCCATCCCAATCCGACATCAAATAACGACGATGATGCAAAAATATTGAATGGTTAATACATGTACGATCCCCTTTGCCGGCTCCTTACACTGAATTTTATACCTTAAATCCATTGTTCGTCCCTCAAAACTCTCGTGTACCTTTTTTCATCTGAATCCGATGTATAATAACGACAATATCGCATCAACAGTGAATGGTTAATATGGACGACCTCTGATTTTAGTTTGGATAAGTGAAATCAGAGGTGTGTTCCTAATAACTCCTACATATGTGCAAATTTTCATCCCAATCCAAAAACGTCAATATCACTAAGATACTGAAAATTTAATATGGACGACCCCTTTTGCCGGCCCTTTACACTGAAATTACCTCAAATCGATTGCACGTCACTCAAAACTATCGTGTACCAATTTTTATCTGAATACGATGTATAATAATGTCAATATTGCAAAAACAACGAATAGTTAATATGGACGACCCCTTACACAAAATTTGACACCTAAAATCGATTGCTCGTCTTTCAAAACACTCATGTGCAAATTTTTAACACAATCCGACATAAAGTAACGTCCCCCTTCAGAAGGGGTCATCCGAAAATCTAAAAAAATTTTTCATCATTCCTGGTCCTAATGAGCATCCATGCCAAATTTCAGACCTCTAGCTTTCAAGACGGCTGAGTGTATAGAGGACAAACAAATAAACAAACAAACATACATACAGAAATTGCTTTTTATATATGTAGATAAACATATGAACAAATAAACAAATATCTGATTTAAACTGACTTTAGACGACATGTTATATGATCTTTTACTAATGCAGTTGGAATTGCGATTCACTACACCATTGTAAACGACTTAAGTTATCATTTCTGATACGATTTCATGTTTGCTGGGTAGTTTCGATCGAATTGACCGGCCTCTCTTGCTGAATAGTTCTTGAAACTGAGGGGCATATAAATTTTGATTTGTCATACGATGGCACCGGATTGGCTTTGTTGACTTCGAGAACTGAAGGCGAATCAACACCGAAATCAAAGCGTGCAAAACGAATCCCGGAAAACGGAGCTGGTGATATTACCTGGAACAAAATGAAAAGGGAAATAAAAATTAGTAAAACATAATCAAAAATAAGGACAGATTTACGGAATTTTTCGGAAAGGATGACCTTCTCCATTTGTCCCGCAAAGGAGCCGGTTCGGTTCTGATCTCTTCGGCCATTTTTTTTTATTCAGATTCAATGGTTTTGCGCTGGGCGAACAAATTACACTATCGTATAAAGATACGCAAATTGGAGTTGAAATCCAGCAAATTGAGAACACCAACCACTGGTTGAATCTATTATTTTTATAGTTTCATGCCTACTGTCAATCATACAATTGTAGTTCAATCTATCATATTTACAGTTAAGTCAATTATACAATTATAGTTGAATCTATATTTATAGTTGAATGCCTGAATTCAATTATACAATTGTGGTTGAGTCTATCGTATTCATAATTGAATCTATTATACCATAATAGTTAAATTTATGTATAATATTATAGTTTAATGCATATGGCCAATCAGCAGTATCTAGTTTAATCTATTCTATTTATAGTTGAATGCGAAAAAATCAACTACATTTTGATGATTGATATAAAAAGCTGAAATAATTGGAACAATTGTCGTCTTTCTTCTCTGTGAATGTCCTCAAATAAATTTTCATTTAGTTTTCACTAATTATTTTACAAAGCATTTTCTATTAAGGGCTTATTCTCTACATTCACCTTCTTCCCTACTCTTATAATTATTTGATCTCCATTTTTACATATAAAAACACTTTGCATTCGTACTATTCAGGTTATTTGAGATTGCTCCAAATTTACAATTTACAATTAAATTTGATTTTTTTATATATTTCATTATCTTTCTGATAAAAACGCTTATTCTTCATAATTGGCTAAAACAAATCAGGGCACCTGGCATACCAGCCAGGTCAAACTTCGGTTGTGTTTCGCCCCCTCCACCGCATCCAACCCTCGTCTACTTTTGCCAATCTAAGACCACCATACTATTTAGGGCCATCATGGTCTTTGATTGGTCCATCGTTTCATGGTTTGGTTTTGGGCCGTTTTGCCAGTTGAACGGACCAAATCCAGATCGAATATGGGTCGATTTTTCGATCTGGGACGTTACGTGTGTAACTGCACACTTGTTTCGTACTGCTTTTTTATCATTTAAATCGATCATTAAGTTCCTGAATCGTCATGTGGCGGAATGTCACATGTCATATGTTCTAGAATTCTGAGAGACAAACGTACAGAGTTTAAAAAAAGAACAGTTAGGTTCATCTGGAAGCATATCTCCAAAAGTGGGTGGTGGGAGAGTGAGTTCGTTCCTTTCGATTATCCAGGGTGGTGAATTCAGGGGGTGGCTTATCATAAAAAGCTCTTGTGTTCATTTGTGTTGAGAATGAACCTCTGTTCCGCTGAAGAAAGGAAAATTGATGAAAAATTTTCTCTCCCTCATTCGTCATTTGGATTGCTTCGTTACAGTTGTGTGTGTTTCGTTCATTGATGCCGAGAGAGGAAGAGCGCATGCAGAGGAAATCATTCAAGATACCATATTATGTAGAAAGTGGGCGGTTGATGGAACAAAATGTGGGAGGAATTAGTTTTCGTAAACAAATGCTTTTTTACGGGAATGTTTTTCTCTCCGGATGTTTAGTGGCTTTGGATTCAGTGGAACGTGCTTCAAACGATGGTGAAGGAATTTTTCGGTACTCATAGCCGGTGTTGCCAGATTTTTTGTACATTAAATTCCAATATTTATTCTCAAAACGGCTTGTTATGTTGAGAACAGGTTTCACTTTAACAGAGTTTAATAGAAAGATTTCTAGCAAAAAAATCGTCTACATACAACAAACATATTCCTCAAATTTTCTTATAATTTTTTTATATGTGCGCAAACCTGGGAGCCCGGTTAAATAAGAAAGTAATATACCATTTTCTTCGAACTTCCAAGAGCCTTGTACCATTCGTTTATACATGTAACCCATGTAGACAAAACAGGTGAAATTGAGCGCAGTTCTAAAAATAGCGTAATAAACTTTGATTATCGTTACATTGATTCTTTTGTGGTTTGCGATAGTATGAAGTGCATTAGAAGGAAGATATGTAGGGTGGGTAAGAATACAATGGCCCAAGATTTTAATTCACGTTGTCACAGTTCTTGAAAGTGGGGTCGCATTCCGGTTTTTGTTCATGTCTGCTTGGAAGGATACAGCGCTGTGTCTAAAGTGAAGGTTGAGCATGACTTTTCTTTTGGTTTAAATATTTTATGAGCTTAGTGGGTGGGGGAAAAGCAAGCTATATGCGTCTATTAAGCAGAATACTGATTTTATCGAATATGAAATCCAATATGTGTACAAAAACTATGTACACATGAGCAAGCATCTGTTTTCTATACATAAGAGTAATTTTTATGTTGAAATCTCTTTAAGTTTTCAAGAAAAGGATTTTATTATGAACTGTGGTCTAATTTCTAAACCTCAAACTGTGGGGGCTAAATGCGTCTATTTATGTTTAAGACAAAATATCTTATTTTCCGGCAATATTCACGCATAATTTCATTGAAAATGCTAGAAACTAATGACTTCCATACGACAAAGCTGAAGTTTTATAAAAATCTATGTGCTTTATAATTTTAAGGAATAAAACAAAAGTTGTCATATCATGAAGGCAGTTCATCCAAAATTTTATCGAATCTGTTTTGAGATCTTCAAACCTCTCGCAAGATGTTCGTTAGAGCTTTCTTAGTTGAAATAATAAAAATCATCTATTTATTCTATTTAACCTGTTATTTTAGGATAGAGGCATTTTACAAACATGATAAGGGCATACAAAAACACTCTTATTCTACTTTCTTATCATTATGAAACTTTCATAAAAGCTTTAATTTGTTATAATTTTTAAATTCATTTGAATAAGCAACAAAAACCACCCAAGTTTCTTTACGTATCATTTTTAAAAGTCAAAATATTGCATGAAAAGGTATCAAAATCTTGTATGAATTTTTAATTTTCTTGAGTTGATTAATTCATAAAATTCTTTCTTGCCTTATGTTCAAAGCGTATTACCCTCAAAATGCATTGATTAGATATGTTGTCTTGTTAGCCATTTCGTCAA
The DNA here is from genome assembly GCF_029784155.1 of Uranotaenia lowii. Classification (NCBI taxonomy): domain Eukaryota; kingdom Metazoa; phylum Arthropoda; class Insecta; order Diptera; family Culicidae; genus Uranotaenia; species Uranotaenia lowii. The sequence continues at coordinate 124,312,975 of NC_073691.1, forward strand.
ACGGACGTAGGCGTATTAAACCCGCTAGGAGCATTTAGGAACACTTTCCCGTACTTCGATGAAGGGAAATTTGATTTAAAAGCGTGAAATTCATTTGAATTTTAATTCGCATTCGCATAAACAGCCGCCTAAAACTTCGGTTGACGCTACTCGTCAACTCTCGGTTTTATGAATAGACAGTCTTTTGAATTGCACCACATTCTTTTCTAGAAGATGTTACACTTCCTGACTTATAATTTCAAAAGAAGCAAAGTCTTCCAATTCGTTGCCTCAGACTATAGAATCTCTTAAGTTGAAAAACTTGCTCCCACAGAATGTTGATGGTGCCCTGGCCGAACTCTGCGGACTGTGTAGGGAGAGGGTATATTAGTCGCTTTAAGTGACTCACGTTTACTTAAACGGTAGATGCAGAGATCGCTACAATCCACCCATAAACGTGCTCCCATACATCTCATGCTCCTAAAGTTTCCTACTGAAACTCCTAGCTCGAATGAGGCTTTAATACAAAAATTTTGAAAATTTCAAATGGTGAAACTTTAAAAACATAGGTATATAAAAAATGAAGACTTTTTAAAACAAAATTAAAAAGGACTCATTTCTGATTGATCCTTCTATACTTTTAAAGTTTCCTGACAGTGAGGCTTATTGACAACTATCTCGAGAATTGAATATAAATATGTAAGTGTTAAATTTTGTGAAACGCATAAGTATTTTAATAGATAAAAGTAAGAAAACATTGATGAAACCTTCGAGAAAAAAAGGGAAAAATAGCTACCTGTATCGAAATCTTTTGTTATTTTCTTATTTTTCCCAATTGAATTTTAATCCATCCAAATATATATATAAAAAGCAATTTCTGTATGACCAGGAAGGATGAAAAATGTTTTCAGATTTTTGGATGACCCCTTCTGAAGGGGGTCGTCCATACAAGACAAATGACAAATAATGTTTTCGCGATATTGGCGTTATTTTTCGTCGGATTGTGTTGAAAATTTGCACATGAGAGTTTTAAAAGATGAGCAATCAATTTTATGTGTAAAATTTTGTGTAAGGGGTCAGCCAAAGGGGTCGTCCATATTAACTGTTCGCTATTTTTGCGATATTGACGTTATTATACATCGTATTCAGATGAAAATTGGTACACGGTAGTTTTGAGGAACGAGCAATCGATTTGAGGTATCAAATTTAGTGTGAGGGGCCGACAAAAGGGGTCGTTCATATTAGCTTTTCAATATCTTAGTGATAATGACGTTTTTAAACAACGGATTGGGATGAAAATTTGCTCTTAGGAGTTATTAGGGACAAATAATTGATTTCACCTATCCAAATTAAAGTATTGATCAGGTATCAAATTAAGTGTGAGGGGCCGGCAAAAAGGGTCGTCCATATTAACTTTTCAATATTTTTGCGATATTGTCGTTATTATACATCGGATTGTGATAAAAATTTGTACAAGGTAGTTTTCAGGGACGGCAGTTGTTTTCAAATTTCAAAAGTTTTGCCAGAGGTCGACGAAACGGGTCGTCCATATTAATTATTTGTTTACTGTTTTTAGCAATATTGACAAAATTTGCACACAGAAGTTTTGAGGGATTGGTTTCAGATATCAAAGATTGTATAAGAGGCCACCGGAAGGGGTTAAACTTTTGGCCAATAATTGCGTTGTTATGCAACGATCGAGTTGAAATTTATACACGGGGTTTTTTTGGACGGTCAATTGATTCAATATTTCAAATTAAGCAGCAGACGACAGAAAAATTGATCGACTAATGTTTTTGCAATTATTACTTTAAAATGAATTCGGAAGTGCATCTGAAAAGGATCAGCTAGTAATATAATATGAAAACCATTAAAACTTTAGTTCAGATAAGCTCCCTTAAACTTAGAACGGATCTATCGATGTGTAGCCTTCTCAGTTTGCTATCGTCGCGTTTCGATACAACCAGGGTTTATTTGAAAATCGGTACGGTCGATAGTCGATAATGGACTACCACCGATGCTATGATGCCGTCTTATTTTTATTATTTTTTTTAGCCGAAGTTTTTAATTTTATAAAGATATTAATCACTGTAATTTATGCTTTCTAGGATAAGTAATTTTCCTTCGTTACCACATATGCCGATGATATCCGGATTATCGATATCAAACAGATGATCCTTACAGATTTCGTGCTCCAATAATGTTGATTGTTATTTTAGTTGCTGAATAGTATAATCCTCTTTCGTGTAGCTAATGACTCAAAGTCTCTTGAGTTTATTTTGAGAAGCAATGGTTTTATGATAGCCAATCATCTAACAGATATGTATGTACACTAAAAAAAGCTTCACTACCAGTGAATATCCTGAATCCTAAAACGCTAGCTGAATACTTGCCTCCGCCGACCATTCCCCAAAATGGAGGTATGAACATTGATTTTTCAGGAGTCGAATTAAATACAGCCCTCAGTAAATGCACTGGGAAATCAACAGGCTTCGACGAAAACACTTACAGTATGATATTTCAAAACACCGCGTACCAATGAGCAGAAAACTGTTTTCAGAGCATACGGGTCCTCAAAGCTGAGTGTTTTCCGACTCAGGAAGCCAAAGCAAAGGCTTTGGCTGCACTGGTCGCGGGGTGTTGAACAAATGAGAGCTTTTGGTCAAACGTTATGCTGAGGTCTATAATAAAGGTTACTTTTTAGAGAGAGGCGTCACTCAAACTCCCGGATTTTACAAAATGAGGTTAAGGAAACAAATAGAAATTATCTATAACTTTTTCCGCAGAATTTAAAAGTACTCGCGGTCTTAAGGAAAGTTGATAATTAGTTTAATTAAAACCTTTATTTAATATTTTTAAGGTTTTGCTAAAAAATGCAGACATTATTTAAATGAATTTTACCTATTTTCAAAAGTTATTTAAAATAAAAAATATAAGCTAATAGAAAAATAAACTTATTAAATATTTGAATTAAGGGCTCCCAAATTAATCATAATAAGTTCTTAAACTCTTAACACCTTGGAAAATTTCGAATTTTGTGGCCTTGTGTAGTTTATCAAAACCCTTTTGAGATAAGTTGAGCATTGAGAAGAACAGTAAAAAAATCAATTGAGTCTAAAATTTGTTTCATGAAAAATAAAATTTGTAATGACACAAACGGTTTTTAATAATCAACGATATAAGTTATAAAGTAATGAATGCTTAATAAAGTAATGGAGTTGGAGAAGGCAGCTTAACGAGCGTGTAGACGAGACAAGAGAGCCTGTACAAATTCCCTAGCCGAAGAGGGAGAAAGAGCCGCCGTCATTGGAGATATCCGATTACTTTATGACATTTCTCCGCGCCTCAGTTGTGCTAGGAATAATGAAAGAATGCCGCTAAAAGACCGAGCAGGTCAGTTATTGACCGATCGAACAGATCAGCTCAAACGATGGACTGAGCACTTCGAACAACTCTTCCGAGTCACGAATAGCGATGGCCAACAGAACCCGCAGCTCGAAGTGCCAACAGTAAGCCGCATAAATGGCGTCAACTCGGAAGCACCCTCGCTGGCTGAAATAGAAGCGGTAATCAAAGCCATGAAACCCAACAAAGCACATGGGATCGATTGTATCCCTACTGAAAACCAGTCCTAGGCCGACTGGTTTCTGGGTATCCTCGTAAAGGTCCCGAAGAAAGGAGACCTGACAGAGTGCAGTAACTGGCGAGGCATAACGTTGATCTATACAACCCTCAAAGTACTCTGCAAAGTTATCCTGAACAGGATTCAGGATTAAATCGAAGCTACACTCCGAAGGCAACGAGCTGGATTCCGATCCGGACGATCATGTGTAAACCACATCACAACGCTACGAATAATACAGGAACAACTCAACGAATTCCAGGACTCTCTTCTGGTGTTCGTTGAGCTCCCAGAGAAACTAGTCCATCTCATCAAAGCACAGTACGAGGCATTTCCGTGCAAAGTTTTACATGACGGTGTTTTGTCCGAACCAATCACGCTAACTGCTGGAGTGAGACAAGGATGCATTTTATCACCGCTACTTTTTCTCATCGTAATGGATGAGATCTTGACTGGATCGATTGACTGTAGACCAAACCGAGGATTGCCGACAATGGGACAGCTGAACGACCTTGACCTGGCAGACGATAATGTTTTGCTCGCCTAAAGACAACAAGACATGCATATCAATGACCTCAGCTCCAGAGGTAGCTGGACAACAAGTTGAGAGAGTGGAGTGCTGCTAGAGAATCTTGGTAGCCAGATAACGCCTGACGGTGGTACCAGAAAAGGCATTGAAACCCGGATCAGAAAGCCCCGATTTGCGTTTGCGAATCTTAATCTGGCGGTCACGCTAGATCTATCTACGAACGAAAATGCGAATCTTCAACTCAAACGTCAAATACTGCAAGTATTTGTGAATTGCTGCCTGCCGAGTATCATCAGCTCTTGGGGGGCTGGCAACTGGATCGCCGGTGTCATCAATGGGCGCTAGAAATCGAGATTCGGGAACGTAAGTGGAGATGGATTGGGCACACGCTGTGAAGAAATGAGAACGAGATTTGCAGAGAGGCTTACTTAATGATCCCGCTAGGCGAAGCTTAGCCGCTGAAATCCGAACTGTCGACGAGAATCTTGACTGGGACCAAGTGAAGACGCTGGCTCCGAATCGTCCACAGTGGAGGTCTTTTACCACGGCCCTATGAACAACACACACCGTCTTAGCCGATTTAGGCTTACAGACTGAATAAATAACATGGACAACTCAAGATTAACATTTAATACCGAGATGGGAATCGAACCCATGCCATCAGTGGACCAGCGAGTACCATCTTACCATGCTAACCACTCGACCACCGAGACGTACGCACCTATGCACCGGAGGATCGACGCGGGAACATTAAGTAAGTAAGTAAGGACAAACTTGAAAACAACTAAATTAAGGAAAAATAAATCAATCGTTTCCTTAAACAGTGGTATCTTTTCAATGTGATGTGATAACTTATGTTTTGAGGGTGAAAACAAGTCAAGATGGATCAATTATCGATCAGCATGTTGATGGCTTATCTGAAGTTAGATTGCAACATCCTTCGTGCAGCGTTATTCTTCTTGGTGACTTCAACCAACCGCAATTGACGTGGATTCGTGGTGACAGTAACAGTATGGTGATAGACTCTACTTCAGTATTAACATCGGCTAGTGCATCACTTTTGGATGGAATGCAACTGAATGGAATGGATCAAAGAAACTCTCTACGCAATTCTCAAAACCGAACGCTGGACTTGGTTTTTACGGACGATTCTATCTCAATAAGCTCGGTCACTGAGGCCATCGATGCCGTTGTTCCGATTGACACGTACCATCCTCCGTTCAATTTTGGTATCTCTTTTCCAAACCCTATCGATTTTGATGAGGCGTTCGATACTTCAGCTCGCAACTTCAATCGCGCAGATTTTGACACGATGAATCGAGTCCTTTCTGAAATCAATTGGACGGATTTCCTCAATTGTACGGACGTTGATATTGCTGTGAGAGTATTTAGCTCAATTTTGGATGATGTTTTTAACAACTCAGTACCCTTGGTGCGACCTCCTCTTCGACCTCCCTGGAGTAATGGACGCATAAAGCGGTTAAAACAGTTACGTTCTAAATTACTTAGAAAGTTCACTAGCTCCAGGTGCCCTTTCACTAAAATGAAATTGAACATTGCTACACGAAAATATCGCAGTTTCAACCGTTTTTGCTATCGACGCTATGTTGCTCGTACGCAAAGGGAGCTTCGCCGCAATCCGAAAAAGTTCTGGAAATTTGTCAACTCAAAACGGAAGGAATCCGGTCTGCCTGCGGTACTCCATCTAAATGATAGAATTGCAACGTCTTCTGCCGAAAAATGTAACCTCTTCGCGATGCACTTCTCCAGTGTTTTCTCTGGTCTATCGCCAACTGCTGATCAAATTTTCGCAGCCGTCACACGGTTACCCATAGATGTGTTGAATCTGGATGTTTTTTCTATAAGCGAGGAAATGGTTCTTGAAGCCATTGATAAACTGAAGTATACTACATCAGCCGGACAGGATGGAATTCCGGCGTGCGTTCTTAAGAAGTGTCGTACTCTTTTAGTGAAACCACTTACTCACATCTTTAACCGGTCCCTAGAACAGCAAAAATTCCCCGACCTCTGGAAAAGATCGTTTATGAGCCCAGTCTATAAAAAAGGTGATAAGCAAAATATTCTCAACTACCGTGGTGTCACATCACTAGCTGCCTGCTCGAAGGTATTAGAGAGGATCGTAAACGATGTAATTTTCTCAGCTTGTCGGAACTGGATCTCTGAAAATCAGCACGGATTTTTCCCTAAACGATCGGTAACCACGAATTTGACACATCATATTGCATATCACAAATGGATGGCGGAAAGCAAATTGATGCAATTTATACTGATATTTCGGCTGCATTCGATTCAGTGAATCACGATATTCTCCTGAAAAAATTGCAACGTTTGGGATGTTCTGAACGACTATGTGCTTGGATAAAAAGTTATCTTACGAATCGCCGTTTAGCTGTCAGAATTGGCTCTGCAGAATCTCCTGATTTTATTCCAAAGTCTGGGGCTCCACAAGGTAGCAACTTGGGCCCTCTGTTGTTTACAATGTTCTGTAATGACATTAATTTGCTTCTGATTGGCTGTGGAGTTCTCCTGTATGCGGATGACCTAAAAATATTTTTGGTCATAAACAGTTTAGCTGATTGTTACGAGTTACAAGGCTTCCTGGACATGGTTGTGAACTGGTGTGCTGATAATTTAATGGTTTTAAGCGTTGCTAAGTGTTGTGTTATTACATTCGGTCGGAGGAAACATCAATTCATATATGAATACAGCATACTGGGTGAGTCACTGCAACGTGTGGATCAGATAAAGGATCTTGGAGTTTTATTGGACCGTCATATGACTTTTAAGCCCCATTACTCTGTGGTACTCGATGCTGGGATTCATTATACGCCTGAGTACAGAATTCACCGATCCCGTCTGCCTACGAGCTTTATATTGCTGCCTGGTTCGATCAATATTGGAATCTGCGAATCTGGTATGGTGGCCGTTTGAGTTTTTGTGGGTTGCGCGTTTCGAAGCAATTCAACGGCGATTTGTGCGGTATGCTCTCCGTGAACTACCTTGGGAAAACCCGTTAAATCTACCGCCTTATCCACAACGATGTGCTCTGCTTGGACTCCATACGCTGGCGGATCGTCATTCCATTGGTCGATCACTGTTCGTGGCAAAGATCTTGAGAAATGAAATTGACTGCTGTTGGCTGCTTTCCCGTTGTAACATTTATGCTCCAGAACGAACCCTTCGGAATCGAGACTGGCTCTCGTTGGAACCACGAAGTACGCTCTATGGCAGTAACGACCCCCTTCGTGCCGCAAAAATATGCTTCCTCCGTAATTATACCCTATTTGATTTTAATGTGTCCATTGCAACTTTCAAACAACGGATTGAGCATAGCATGAGTGAACGACTAAGAAACTAGAAAACGATTTATGTAAACCTAGATTTAAGTTTTATTCATTCAGACACCCACCTTTGTCAGATGATACCAATATAATAAACAATAAACAATAAACAATAAATTAATCACTCTTTAAATAAAACGCACCAAAATAAAAAAGAATTCAGATTCAGAGTTTAGAATTCAGATGCAGACTTGGAACTTTTAGAATTCAGATTCATAATTCAAAATTCGAATTAATCGGTGGTCCAAAGAGTACTTATTACCAATAAACGGAGCAAAAACTAACGCAATGTTCATCAGTAGACAGCGTGATAATAGCGAGATTCCTAATTTGTTTATAGATTCGGTTCCAATAAACTTTGTAAGTTCTATCAAAAGCTTAGGAGTGACAATTCAGAATAATCTTGAATGGGATGCCCAAATCAATTCTCAATGTGGCAAAATCTATGCTTGCCTTCGTACCCTCCGCGTTTCGGCAAATATGCTAACAAGTAGCATCAAACTTCGTCTGTTCAAAACCTTAGTTTATCCACATTTTATCTATGCTTGCGAATTACTTCTGAATGCATCTGCACCATCTATTTACAGACTTAAAATGGCACTGATTTGTTGTATTCGTTGGATTTATGATCTAGGAAGAATCTCAAGAGTAACTCATCTTCAGAGTAATTTGATAGGATGTAAATTTAATTGTTTTTTAAAAGTACGGTCATGTATTGCCTTGTTTAGAATTGTTCGTTTCGCCCAACCACATTACCTTTTTGAGAAATTAGTTCCGTTCCGAAGTAGACGTAGGCTTAATTTTGTCATTCCCAGCAATAATACATCACATTATGGCAATAGTTTCTTTGTACGTAGTATTGATATTTGGAATACTCTTCCTAACGATTTAAAATCTCTTAATTCGATTGCAACGTTTCGTGAAAAGTGTATGTTATGGTTCAACAGAGAAAACAATTAATGCATTAATGTTTAGGCTATAATTTTACTTTACTTTTTTGTAATTAGATTAGTTAGCTTTTTGAAAACCGATTGCAATAATTGATAAGGATTTTTTCTTACTTTGCAAGTATCAATAAATAAATAAATAAATAAATAAATGTGCAGAATGCAGATTCAGTATATGTATACTTCAGAATTCGGTTTAGTGTCGAACGTTTTGTTTGTTATAAAAAAAAAAAATATTTTCAGAAGTATTTTGAAATCTAATGTTTTGGAACTTATTCGGTACAATTGTGCTCAATGTTTACTCTTGGGCTCAAACTCGCGGACATCGGCTCAGAAGTCAACTGACTTGCCAACTGAGCTATGTCACAAGCTTTATACTTCTGCAAGAAATCAAAAATAATAAGGATCTACTTCCAGCTTGACTGACAAGTTGAAGTCTAAAGCGTAGTGTAGCTATAAGCAAGCTAAATACAAAAATAGGTAGTTCTTACAAAGCACGTTTTTCAGTGGGGGTGCAGAAAGGGAGTAGAAAATGTTGCTGGGTGGATGGTGAAAGCTAAAGCATACTGTTAGGCGCAAACGAGAAATGGGATCAAAGTTATTTGGGACCGCTGCTGATGATGTCGGCGGCCAAATGATGATGTTGATACTGGTCTCTACCGGACGTGACATCCTTCGAGTAACTTTTTTGGTTGGTGTCCTATCGGAGCAGAGCTCAAGTTGTTGGGAAGCTCGAAATTAAAATCGGTTGTTCATTTATCTTTTGAATTGAAATGGATCTCTTGGGATCTATGTATGGCTATCGTTTCGTTATCGCTCGGAATCTTGTTTAAAAATAACAAACATAGAACGAGTACATCGTATAAGAGCGATTCGAATGCACATAACACATTCCATGTGCTCGTTTCCTGAGGATTGAATTTTTCAAATAAATCCAACAGTAAAATCAGTGTCTTCGTAAAACACAAACATAACATTCTAGGAAGAATGACCTTAATGGGTTAAATTCCTATGAAAAAACCCACATTGCTAAACTAATCAAATCAGCTATAGAATATTAAGCATTGGGTGACTACACTTATCTTGCATTTGGTGTTGCACAATGTACAATTTATATTCAAAACACTTTTCATTTCAAGCACTGCTTTTGAAAATGCATCAAAATGCATAGCGCTAAAAGTAAACATTGTAGAAATGATGTGAAACAGCTAAATAAACTTTTAAGGTGCAGAGAGCTCACGCAACTCCGGACGTTTCATAATGTTTATGTGTAATCCTATTTGGCAGATATGATTAATGAATAATATGATCAATACTAATGTTATGAATTCGTCTTGGTACATCTTTGTACCTGAAAATAAACAAATTTTTGAAGGTAATGGAAAGTATTAGTGAAACATGAGGTATCAAAGAAAGAAAGAACATAAGCCGTAAATGTAATGAATTTTAAGAAAAAGATACCACGGCTCACCGCCAGGACTTGAACACGCGCGCGAGCATAAATTGCGGGTTCAAATTCTGCCGGTCAGCCGTTGTATCTTTTACGAAAAATACATAATATTTACGGCTTACGTTTTTTCTTTCTCATGTTTCACTAATACTTTCCATCACCTTCGAAAATTTGAATAATATGATGTAAACCATTTCAAAATCTACAAAAATATGCAATTCGATATAAATATTTTATAATGAAATAGTCTCACCAAAGTTTCTTGAAGGGCAGTGGTGATCTGGAATACTTGAGCTATGCAAAAACACTTATTTAAGTCAAAATTTTCGTAATAAGATTAGCAGAACATTTAATGTACGTTTATATGTTCAAGGTTTCGGTCACATCTCACTACATGTTAAATTCGTAGCAATCGAGGCATCACAAAAATCGTCCCGAGAAGACTCGAGAAGAAAAACACTCGTTGCACAAACATCATAATTTACTGTTTTTTTAGTTCACTTCACGTCCAAGGCTCTCACATACAAACACCACATACAATTTCTAAGACTTCCAGCAGAAAACACCCTACTTTCTCTACGCATGAACTAGATTTATTTAGATTCTCTTCATGGCGACCACAGCCTACTGTTTTTATCGTTATGGTAAAAGAGATACATTTTAAACTTTGCAGAGCATTTTATAAAATACAATTTTTCTTCTTCTGAAACTTAGTAAATCGTGGTTTTTATTTATGTCGTTTAATATACATTTTAAAACCGTTCGAAAAAAAGTCAAAGTAACTAGATTTGAAGCCGTTCGGTATGACGAAGGTAGTTATTGATTTTACGTTTCAATGTATTATGCTTTGATTTAAAAAGTAAAATAACTGATACCCTTTTCAGTGACAGTACACATCACCTCGCCTGTTTAACCCCATTTGACGGTTACACCTGTGCTTATCACTCGTACGCGTATCAATTGATTATTATGGTTTAGCCGACAGCTGATGAGTTTTTGGCATGAGCATGAGCCTGAGTATGATTTTGGTTTGATAATCGATTATGGGTATTGTGTGTCAAAAGAACACTTTTTTTTAGATTTTTTACAAGAGTTTTTCGGCTTACTTTGATTCAATAGTGTTTGCATATTGTTGGCAGGTTGATAATAATTCCATAATCATGATGAATCAGGCAAAAGGGCAAACATGCGTTTTCAGTCGCTTTATCAACTCTGTTCTAATTATAACTGGAACATTTTGGTCAGAACAGCTGATTTTTCTCAGCATTCATAATCTCAGACTTATCAATCGGATGACAGTATGCTGTAATCTGATTGGATTGCTTTCCGTTCGCCCATGCAGTAGATTAGTTGCTCCTTGGAAAGCGAGGCAAGTGAATCGTTTCCTTTTTGTGAACGTTTACCCAAATATTTTGCAAAGTGTCACCATTAACATGAATTCTTTGATATATAGTTGAGTAGAAGAATATTCTGAGTGTTGGAACGATAGTTCTGGAGTTTGTGGGAAAAATGTGAGGTTATGCAACATGTTGAAAAAGTAAATTTGAAATCGAACTTTTCATTGATTTATTTAGCTTCTAATGAATTGATTATTTTTAAAGTACACATTGTTCTAAATAACGTGGATCGTGATTTTTTGAAGTCTCTTTGAATAAATAAATAAAAAAGATGTTAAAAAAAGTTAAGTTCACAAGTTACTTTACGTTTCATTTATGTTTTATTGTTTATCTTAAACTCTTGGCGTACCAATTAAAATTTTTTCAACAGAATTAATTTATCTTTTTATGATAAATACAATTAAATTGTGTTCTATCGATGGTGCAGTAAAGTCGAAAAATTACCAACAGCTCAACTGCAAATTTGGGTCACTTACTTCAAAAATTATATCTAAACATGCCATGAATATAAGCGAATTTCTGTTCTTCCAACCTTCGCCAGCTTGCTGGTGGCAGTGATTTGAAATTCAAATCGTAGCTTGCTGCTACAGGTTTGGAATGAGGTGACTTTTCGTGTTATGTTCGTCTCGAAAGCCACGATCAGTATTCATAAGAAGATTGAAATCATTCTAAGATTAGCATTTCCATTACGCTTCGGTTTTGATCAAGCTGGCAAAATCTTTTTTGTATTGAGATTTTGTAAATGAGTTCCATCGATTGTGACACGTTCATTGTTTGAAGGGACGACAGACGAATGTCCTATGTACAAGTATTAGAAAAAAATAAAATCCAAATGGACTCCAGTAAAAAAAAAATTATAATTTTGTTTTAATTTACATTTTCTATAAAATCACTTCGTATTTCTTTCTTCTCAAATTTCGCTCCTCACTTCTTATTTGTTTTTCCTTTGTTTTTAATTATCATTTCTTTATCATTAAGAACTTTTTAAACTTTATCACTGTGAAATCGAAAGCTAATAGGAACCTAAACTTGACCAAAGTTAAAGGTGATCCCAGAAAATGGAAGGATAGGGAGAACAGAAAAGATCAGGTGTTGTTATCAAGGCTTCGGGTAAGACACACCAGAAGCACTCATCGACATTATATTGTCAGGTGGACCAGCAAGGATATGCAACGTATGCTAATTGCTAAGTAAGGTTCACGGTAGAACTTATAATTATCGAATGTCCCGAGTTTCAAGGACCCAGTGACACTTGCCAAATTGATACATCATTGAGCTGAATGATGCTGTCGAAGAAGAAAAAATACTATGTTTCCTGAAAGAGAATTATTTGTTTAACGAATGGTAAAATACGTCATTATTTTTTAAAAACACGAACCAACCAAAGTTAAAAAACCTCTAGAATAAAGACACTAAAAAAACTTTATCACTGTTCAACTGATTTTGAACTTCACCTCCACAAATCACGGAAAAGCATCTTTTATACCTACCTAATAATATTGCTTTGCCTTTGCAAGATATCAACACAATTCGTACATGTTTTTGACAAACTGTACAATATGCTATCGGACCCAAAATTACAAAACTGACAAAAGACCAAAATGACAAAATTTTAAACTTACAAAAATGCAAAAAATGACAAAAATGACAAAAATGCCAAAATTGACAAAAATGACAAAAATGACAAAAATGACAAAAATGACAAAAATGACAAAAATGACAAAAATGACAAAAATGACAAAAATGACAAAAATGACAAAAATGACAAAAATGACAAAAATGACAAAAATGATAAAAATGACAAAAATGACAAAAATGACAAAAATGGCAAAAAGGACAAAACTGACAAAAATGACAAAAATGACTAAAATGACAAAAAACGGCAAAATTGACAAAATGAATAAAATCACAAAAATGACAAAAAATGACAAATAATGACAAAAATGACAAAAATCACAAAAATGACAAAAATGACAAAAATGACAAAAATGACAAAACTGACAAAAATGACAAAAATGACAAAAATGACAAAAAATGGCAAAATTGACAAAATGAATAAAATCACAAAAATGACAAAAAATGACAAATAATGACAAAAATCACAAAAATGACAAAAATGACAAAAATGACAAAAATGACAAAAATGACAAAAATGACAAAAATGACAAAAATGACAAAATGACAAAAATGACAAAAATGACAAAAATGACAAAAATGACAAAAATGACAAAAATGACAAAAATGACAAAAATTTCAAAAATGACAAAAAATGACAAAAATGATAAAAATGACAAAAATGACAAAAATGACAAAAATGACAAAAATGACAAAAATGACAAAAATGACAAAAATGACAAAAAAGACATAAATGACAAAAATGACAAAAATGACAAAAATGACAAAAATGACAAAAATGACAAAAATGACACAAATGACAAAAATGACAAAAATGACAAAAATGACAAAAATGACAAAAATGACAAAAATGACAAAAATGACAAAAATGACAAAAATGACAAAAATGACAAAAATGACAAAAATGACAAAAATGACAAAAATGACAAAAATGACAAAAATGACAAAAATGACAAAAATGACAAAAATGACAAAAATGACAAAAATGACAAAAATGACAAAAATGACAAAAATGACAAAAATGACAAAAATGACAAAAATGACAAAAATGACAAAAATGACAAAAATGACAAAAATGACAAAAATGACAAAAATGACAAAAATGATAAAAATGACAAAAATGACAAAAATGACAAAAATGGCAAAAATGACAAAACTGACAAAAATGACAAAAATGACAAAAATGACAAAAATGACAAAAAATGCTATCGGACCCAAAATTACAAAACTGACAAAAGACCAAAATGACAAAATTTTAAACTTACAAAAATGCAAAAAATGACAAAAATGCCAAAATTGACAAAAATGACAAAAATGACAAAAATGACAAAAATGACAAAAATGACAAAAATGACAAAAATGACAAAAATGACAAAAATGACAAAAATGACAAAAATGACAAAAATGACAAAAATGACAAAAATGACAAAAATGACAAAAATGACAAAAATGACAAAAATGATAAAAATGACAAAAATGACAAAAATGACAAAAATGGCAAAAATGACAAAACTGACAAAAATGACAAAAAAGACAAAAATGACAAAAATGGCAAAATTGACAAAATGACAAAAATCACAAAAATGACAAAAAATGACAAATAATGACAAAAATGACAAAAATCACAAAAATGACAAAAATGACAAAAATGACAAAACTGACAAAAATGACAAAAATGACAAAAATGACAAAAAATGGCAAAATTGACAAAATGAATAAAATCACAAAAATGACAAAAAAATGACAAATAATGACAAAAATTACAAAAATGACAAAAATGACAAAAATGACAAAAATGACAAAAATGACAAAAATGACAAAAATGACAAAAATGACAAAAATGACAAAAATGACAAAAATGACAAAAATGACAAAAATGACAAAAATGACAAAAATGACAAAAATTTCAAAAATGACAAAAATGACAAAAATGATAAGAATGACAAAAATGACAAAAATGACAAAAATGACAAAAATGACAAAAAAGACATAAATGACAAAAATGACAAAAATGACAAAAATGACAAAAATGACAAAAATGACAAAAATGACAAAAATGACAAAAATGACAAAAATGACAAAAATGACAAAAATGACAAAAATGACAAAAATGACAAAAATGACAAGAATGACAAAAATGACAAAAATGACAAAAATGACAAAAATGACAAAAATGACAAAAATGACAAAAATGACAAAAATGACAAAAATGACAAAAATGACAAAAATGACAAAAATGACAAAAATGACAAAAATGACAAAAATGACAAAAATGACAAAAATGACAAAAATGACAAAAATGACAAAATGACAAAAATGACAAAAATGACAAAAATGACAAAAATGACAAAAATGACAAAAATGACAAAAATGACAAAAATGACAAAAATGACAAAAATGACAAAAATGACAAAAATGACAAAAATGACAAAAATGACAAAAATGACAAAAATGACAAAAATGACACAAATGACAAAAATGACAAAAATGACAAAAATGACAAAAATGACAAAAATGACAAAATGACAAAAAATGACAAAAATGACAAAAATGACAAAAATGACAAAAATGACAAAAATGACAAAAATGACAAAAATGACAAAAATGACAAAAATGACAAAAATGACAAAAATGACAAAAATGACAAAAATGACAAAATGACAAAAATGACAAAAATGACAAAAATGACAAAATGACAAAAATGACAAAAATGACAAAAATGACAAAAATGACAAAAATGACAAAAATGACAAAAATGACAAAAATGACAAAAATGACAAAAATGACAAAAATGACAAAAATGACAAAAATGACAAAAATGACAAAAATGACAAAAATGACAAAAATGACAAAAATGACAAAATGACAAAAATGACAAAAATGACAAAAATGACAGAAATGACAAAAATGACAAAAATGACAAAAATGACAAAAATGACAAAAATGACAAAAATGACAAAAATGACAAAAATGACAAAAATGACAAAAATGACAAAAATGACAAAAATGACAAAAATGACAAAAATGACAAAAATGACAAAATGACAAAAAAGACAAAAATGACAAAAATGACAAAAATGACAAAAATGACAAAAATGACAAAAATGACAAAAATGACAAAAATGACAAAAATAACAAAAATGACAAAATGAAAAAAATCACAAAAATCACAAAAATGACAAATAATGACAAAAATGACAAAAATGACAAAAATGACAAAAATGACAAAAATGACAAAAATGACAAAAATGACAAAAATGACAAAAATGACAAAAATGACAAAAATGACAAAAATGACAAAAATGACAAAAATAACAAAAAATGACAAAAATGACAAAATGACAAAAATGACAAAAATGACAAAAATGACACAAATGACAAAAATGACAAAAATGACAAAAATGACAAAAATGACAAAAATGACAAAAATGACAAAAATGACAAAAATGACAAAAATGACAAAAATGACAAAAATGACAAAAATGACAAAAATGACAAAAATGACAAAAATGACAAAAATGACAAAAATGACAAAAATGACAAAAATGACAAAAATGACAAAAATGACAAAAATGACAAAAATGACAAAAATGACAAAAATGACAAAAATGACAAAAATGACAAAAATGACAAAAATGACAAATGAAAAAAATCACAAAATGACAAATAATGACAAAAATGACAAAAATGACAAAAATGACAAAAATGACAAAAATGACAAAAATTTCAAAAATGACAAAAATGACAAAAATGATAAAAATGACAAAAAATGACAAAAATGACAAAAATGACAAAAATGACAAAAATGACAAAAAAGACATAAATGACAAAAATGACAAAAATGACAAAAATGACAAAAATGACAAAAATGACAAAAATGACAAAAATGACAAAAATGACAAAAATGACAAAAATGACAAAAATGACAAAAATGACAAAAATGACAAAAATGACAAAAATGACAAGAATGACAAAAATGACAAAAATGACAAAAATGACAAAAATGACAAAAATGACAAAAATGACAAAAATGACAAAAATGACAAAAATGACAAAAATGACAAAAATGACAAAAATTACAAAAATGACAAAAATGACAAAAATGACAAAAATGACAAAAATGACAAAAATGACAAAAATGACAAAAATGATAAAAATGACAAAAATGACAAAAATGACAAAAATGGCAAAAATGACAAAACTGACCAAAATGACAAAAATGACAAAAATGACAAAAATGGCAAAATTGACAAAATGAATAAAATTACAAAAATGACAAAAAATGACAAATAATGACAAAAATGACAAAAATCACAAAAATGACAAAAATGACAAAAATGACAAAACTGACAAAAATGACAAAAATGACAAAAATGACAAAAAATGGCAAAATTGACAAAATGAATAAAATCACAAAAATGACAAAAAATGACAAATAATGACAAAAATTACAAAAATGACAAAAATGACAAAAATGACAAAAATGACAAAAATGACAAAAATGACAAAAATGACAAAAATGACAAAAATGACAAAAATGACAAAAATGACAAAAATGACAAAAATGACAAAAATGACAAAAATGACAAAAATGACAAAAATGACAAAAATTTCAAAAATGACAAAAATGACAAAAATGACAAAAATGACAAAAAATGACAAAAATGACAAAAATGACAAAATGACAAAAAAGACATAAATGACAAAAATGACAAAAATGACAAAAATGACAAAAATGACAAAAATGACAAAAAAGACAAAAATGACAAAATGACAAAAATGACAAAAAATGACAAAAATGACAAAAATGACAAAAATGACAAAAATGACAAAAATGACAAAAATGACAAAAATGACAAAAATGACAAAAATGACAAAAATGACAAAAATGACAAAAATGACAAAAATGACAAAAATGACAAAAATGACAAAAATGACAAAAATGACAAAAATGACAAAAATGACAAAAATGACAAAAATGACAAAAATGACAAAAATGACAAAAATGACAAAAATGACAAAAATGACAAAAATGACAAAAATGACAAAAATGACAAAAATGACAAAAATGACAAAAATGACAAAAATGACAAAAATGACAAAAATGACAAAAATGACAAAAATGACAAAAATGACAAAAATGACAAAAATGACAAAAATGACAAAAATGACAAAAATGACAAAAATGACAAAAATGACACAAATGACAAAAATGACAAAAATGACAAAAATGACAAAAATGACAAAAATGACAAAAATGACAAAAATGACAAAAATGACAAAAATGACAAAAATGACAAAAATGACAAAAATGACAAAAATGACAAAAATGACAAAAATGACAAAAATGACAAAAATGACAAAAATGACAAAAATGACAAAAATGACAAAAATGACAAAAATGACAAAAATGACAAAAATGACAAAAATGACAAAAATGACAAAAATGACAAAAATGACAAAAATGACAAAAATGACAAAAATGACAAAAATGACAAAAATGACAAAAATGACAAAAATGACAAAAATGACAAAAATGACAAAAATGACAAAAATGACAAAAATGACAAAAATGACAAAAATGACAAAAATGACAAAAATGACAAAAATGACAAAAATGACAAAAATGACAAAAATGACAAAAATGACAAAAATGACAAAAATGACAAAAATGACAAAAATGACAAAAATGACAAAAATGACAAAAATGACAAAAATGACAAAAATGACACAAATGACAAAAATGACAAAAATGACAAAAATGACAAAATGACAAAAATGACAAAAATGACAAAAATGACAAAAATGACAAAAATGACAAAAATGACAAAAATGACAAAAATGACAAAAATGACAAAAATGACAAAAATGACAAAAATGACAAAAATGACAAAAATGACAAAAATGACAAAAATGACAAAAATGACAAAAATGACAAAAATGACAAAAATGACAAAAATGACAAAAATGACAAAAATGACAAAAATGACAAAAATGACAAAAATGACAAAAATGACAAAATGACAAAAATGACAAAAATGACAAAAATGACAAAAATGACAAAAATGACAAAAATGACAAAAATGACAAAAATGACAAAAATGACAAAAATGACAAAAATGACAAAAATGACAAAAATGACAAAAATGACAAAAATGACAAAAATGACAAAAATGACAAAAATGACAAAAATGACAAAAATGACAAAAATGACAAAAATGACAAAAGACAAAAATGACAAAAATGACAAAAATGACAAAAATGACAAAAATGACAAAATGACAAAATGAAAAAATCACAAAATCGACAAAAATGACAAAAAATGACAAAAATGACAAAAATGACAAAAATGACAAAAATGACAAAAATGACAAAAATGACAAAAATGACAAAAATGACAAAATGACAAAAATGACAAAAATGACAAAAATGACAAAAATGACAAAAAATGACAAAAATGACAAAAATGACAAAAATGACAAAAATGACAAAAATGACAAAAATGACAAAAATGACAAAAATGACAAAAATGACAAAAATGACAAAAATGACAAAAATGACAAAAATGACAAAAATGACAAAAATGACAAAAATGACAAAAATGACAAAAATACAAAAATGACAAAAATGACAAAAATGACAAAAATGACAAAATGACAAAAATGACACAAATGACAAAATGACAAAAATGACAAAAATGACAAAAATGACAAAAATGACAAAAATGACAAAAATGACAAAAATGACAAAAATGACAAAAATGACAAAAATGACAAAAATGACAAAAATGACAAAAATGACAAAAATGACAAAAATGACAAAAATGACAAAAATGACAAAAATGACAAAAATGACAAAAATGACAAAAATGACAAAATGACAAAAATGACAAAAATGACAAAAATGACAAAAATGACAAAAATGACAAAAATGACAAAAATGACAAAAATGACAAAAATGACAAAAATGATAAAAATGACAAAAATGACAAAAATGACAAAAATGGCAAAAATGACAAAACTGACAAAAATGACAAAAATGACAAAAAATGACAAAATGACAAAAAATGCTATCGGACCCAAAATTACAAAACTGACAAAAGACCAAAATGACAAAATTTTTAAACTTACAAAAATGCAAAAAATGACAAAAATGCCAAAATTGACAAAAATGACAAAAATGACAAAAATGACAAAAATGACAAAAATGACAAAAATGACAAAAATGACAAAAATGACAAAAATGACAAAAATGACAAAAATGACAAAAATGACAAAAATGACAAAAATGACAAAAATGACAAAAATGACAAAAATGACAAAAATGATAAAAATGACAAAAATGACAAAAATGACAAAAATGGCAAAAATGACAAAACTGACAAAAATGACAAAAAAGACAAAAATGACAAAAATGGCAAAATTGACAAAATGACAAAAATCACAAAAATGACAAAAAATGACAAATAATGACAAAAATGACAAAAATCACAAAAATGACAAAAATGACAAAAATGACAAAACTGACAAAAATGACAAAAATGACAAAAATGACAAAAAATGGCAAAATTGACAAAATGAATAAAATCACAAAAATGACAAAAAATGACAAATAATGACAAAAATTACAAAAATGACAAAAATGACAAAAATGACAAAAATGACAAAAATGACAAAAATGACAAAAATGACAAAAATGACAAAAATGACAAAAATGACAAAAATGACAAAAATGACAAAAATGACAAAAATGACAAAAAATGACAAAAATTTCAAAAATGACAAAAATGACAAAAATGATAAGAATGACAAAAATGACAAAAATGACAAAAATGACAAAAATGACAAAAATGACAAAAAAGACATAAATGACAAAAATGACAAAAATGACAAAAATGACAAAAATGACAAAAATGACAAAAAATGACAAAAATGACAAAAATGACAAAAATGACAAAAATGACAAAAATGACAAAAATGACAAAAATGACAAAAATGACAAGAATGACAAAAATGACAAAAATGACAAAAATGACAAAATGACAAAAATGACAAAAATGACAAAAATGACAAAAATGACAAAAATGACAAAAATGACAAAAATGACAAAAATGACAAAAATGACAAAAATGACAAAAATGACAAAAATGACAAAAATGACAAAAATGACAAAAATGACAAAAATGACAAAAATGACAAAAATGACAAAAATGACAAAAATGACAAAAATGACAAAAATGACAAAAATGACAAAAATGACAAAAATGACAAAAATAACAAAAATGACAAAAATGACAAAAATGACAAAAATGACAAAAATGACAAAAATGACAAAATGACAAAAATGACAAAAATGACAAAAATGACAAAAATGACAAAAATGACAAAAATGACAAAAATGACAAAAATGACAAAAATGAAAAAATGACAAAATGACAAAAATGACAAAAATGACAAAAATGACAAAAATGACAAAAATGACAAAAATGACAAAAATGACAAAAATGACAAAAATGACAAAATGACAAAAATGACAAAAATGACAAAAATGACAAAATGACAAAAATGACAAAAATGACAAAAATGACAAAAATGACAAAAATGACAAAAATGACAAAAATGACAAAAATGACAAAAATGACAAAAATGACAAAAATGACAAAAATGACAAAAATGACAAAAATGACAAAAATGACAAAAATGACAAAAATGACAAAAATGACAAAAAATGACAAAAATGACAAAAATGACAAAAATGACAAAATGACAAAAATGACAAAAATGACAAAAATGACAAAAATGACAAAAATGACAAAAATGACAAAAATGACAAAAATGACAAAAATGACAAAAATGACAAAAATGACAAAAATGACAAAAATGACAAAAATGACAAACAAAAATGACAAAAATGACAAAAATGACAAAAAAGACAAAAATGACAAAAATGACAAAAATGACAAAAATGACAAAAATGACAAAAATGACAAAAATGACAAAAATGACAAAAATGACAAAAATAACAAAAATGACAAAATGAAAAAAATCACAAAAATCACAAAAATGACAAATAATGACAAAAATGACAAAAATGACAAAAATGACAAAAATGACAAAAATGACAAAAATGACAAAAATGACAAAAATGACAAAAATGACAAAAATGACAAAAATGACAAAAATGACAAAAATAACAAAAATGACAAAAATGACAAAAATGACAAAAATGACAAAAATGACAAAAATGACACAAATGACAAAAATGACAAAAATGACAAAAATGACAAAAATGACAAAAATGACAAAAATGACAAAAATGACAAAAATGACAAAAATGACAAAAATGACAAAAATGACAAAAATGACAAAAATGACAAAAATGACAAAAATGACAAAAATGACAAAAATGACAAAAATGACAAAAATGACAAAAATGACAAAAATGACAAAAATGACAAAAATGACAAAAATAACAAAAATGACAAAAATGACAAAAATGACAAAAATGACAAAAATGACAAAAATGACAAAAATGACAAAAATGACAAAAATGACACAAATGACAAAAATGACAAAAATGACAAAAATGACAAAAATGACAAAAATGACAAAAATGACAAAAATGAAAAAAATGACAAAAATGACAAAAATGACAAAAATGACAAAAATGACAAAAATGACAAAAATCACAAAAATGACAAAAAATGACAAATAATGACAAAAATCACAAAAATGACAAAAATGACAAAAATGACAAAAATGACAAAAATGACAAAAATGACAAAAATGACAAAAATGACAAAAATGACAAAAATGACAAAAATGACAAAAATGACAAAAATGACAAAAATGACAAAAATGACAAAAATGACAAAAATGACAAAAATGACAAAAATGACAAAAATGACAAAAATGACAAAAATGACGAAAATGACAAAAATGACAAAAATGACAAAAATGACAAAAATGACAAAAATGACAAAAATGACAAAAATGACAAAAATGACACAAATGACAAAAATGACAAAAATGACAAAAATGACAAAAATGACAAAAATGACAAAAATGACAAAAATGACAAAAATGACAAAAATGACAAAAATGACAAAAATGACAAAAATGACAAAAATGACAAAAATGACAAAAATGACAAAAATGACAAAAATGACAAAAATGACAAAAATGACAAAAATGACAAAAATGACAAAAATGACAAAAATGACAAAAATGACAAAAATGACAAAAATGACAAAAATGACAAAAATGACAAAAATGACAAAAATGACAAAAATGACAAAAATGACAAAAATGACAAAAATGACAAAAATGACAAAAATGACAAAAATGACAAAAATGACAAAAATGACAAAAATGACAAAAATGACAAAAATGACAAAAATGACAAAAATGACAAAAATGACAAAAATGACAAAAATGACAAAAATGACAAAAATGACAAAAATGACAAAAATGACAAAAATGACAAAAAAGACAAAAATGACAAAAATGACAAAAATTACAAAAATGACAAAAATAACAAAAATGACAAAATGAAAAAAATCACAAAAATCACAAAAATGACAAATAATGACAAAAATGACAAAAATGACAAAAATGACAAAATGACAAAAATGACAAAAATGACAAAAATGACAAAAATGACAAAAATGACAAAAATGACAAAAATGACAAAAATGACAAAAATGACAAAAATGACAAAAATGACAAAAATGACAAAAATGACAAAAA
This sequence comes from Uranotaenia lowii, assembly GCF_029784155.1. Lineage (NCBI taxonomy): Eukaryota > Metazoa > Arthropoda > Insecta > Diptera > Culicidae > Uranotaenia > Uranotaenia lowii. Next base: position 124,336,644 of record NC_073691.1, read on the forward strand.
TGACAAAAATGACAAAAATGACAAAAATGACAAAAATGACAAAAATGACAAAAATGACAAAAATGACAAAAATGACAAAAATGACAAAAATGACAAAAATGACAAAAATGACAAAAATAACAAAAATGACAAAAATGACAAAAATGACAAAAATGACAAAAATGACACAAATGACAAAAATGACAAAAATGACAAAAATGACAAAAATGACAAAAATGACAAAAATGACAAAAATGACAAAAATGACAAAAATGACAAAAATGACAAAAATGACAAAATGACAAAAATGACAAAAATGACAAAAATGACAAAAATGACAAAAATGACAAAAATGACAAAAATGACAAAAATGACAAAAATGACAAAAATGACAAAAATGACAAAAAATGACAAAAATGACAAAAATGACAAAAATGACAAAAATGACAAAAATGACAAAAATGACAAAAATGACAAAAATGACAAAAATGATAAAAATGACAAAAATGACAAAAATGACAAAAATGGCAAAAATGACAAAACTGACAAAAATGACAAAAATGACAAAAATGACAAAAATGACAAAAAATGCTATCGGACCCAAAATTACAAAACTGACAAAAGACCAAAATGACAAAATTTTAAACTTACAAAAATGCAAAAAATGACAAAAATGCCAAAATTGACAAAAATGACAAAAATGACAAAAATGACAAAAATGACAAAAATGACAAAAATGACAAAAATGACAAAAATGACAAAAATGACAAAAATGACAAAAATGACAAAAATGACAAAAATGACAAAAATGACAAAAATGACAAAAATGACAAAAATGACAAAAATGATAAAAATGACAAAAATGACAAAAATGACAAAAATGGCAAAAATGACAAAACTGACAAAAATGACAAAAAAGACAAAAATGACAAAAATGGCAAAATTGACAAAATGACAAAAATCACAAAAATGACAAAAAATGACAAATAATGACAAAAATGACAAAAATCACAAAAATGACAAAAATGACAAAAATGACAAAACTGACAAAAATGACAAAAATGACAAAAATGACAAAAAATGGCAAAATTGACAAAATGAATAAAATCACAAAAATGACAAAAAATGACAAATAATGACAAAAATTACAAAAATGACAAAAATGACAAAAATGACAAAAATGACAAAAATGACAAAAATGACAAAAATGACAAAAATGACAAAAATGACAAAAATGACAAAAATGACAAAAATGACAAAAATGACAAAAATGACAAAAATGACAAAAATTTCAAAAATGACAAAAATGACAAAAATGATAAGAATGACAAAAATGACAAAAATGACAAAAATGACAAAAATGACAAAAAAGACATAAATGACAAAAATGACAAAAATGACAAAAATGACAAAAATGACAAAAATGACAAAATGACAAAAATGACAAAAATGACAAAAATGACAAAAATGACAAAAATGACAAAAATGACAAAAATGACAAGAATGACAAAAATGACAAAAATGACAAAAATGACAAAAATGACAAAAATGACAAAAATGACAAAAATGACAAAAATGACAAAAATGACAAAAATGACAAAAATGACAAAAATGACAAAAATGACAAAAATGACAAAAAATGACAAAAATGACAAAAATGACAAAAATGACAAAAATGACAAAAATGACAAAAATGACAAAAATGACAAAAATGACAAAAATGACAAAAATGACAAAAATGACAAAAATGACAAAAATGACAAAAATGACAAAAATGACAAAAATAACAAAAATGACAAAAATGACAAAAATGACAAAATGACAAAAATGACAAAAATGACAAAAATGACAAAAATGACAAAAATGACACAAATGACAAAAATGACAAAAATGACAAAAATGACAAAAATGACAAAAATGACAAAAATGACAAAAATGAAAAAAATGACAAAAATGACAAAAATGACAAAAATGACAAAAATGACAAAAATGACAAAAATGACAAAAATGACAAAAATGACAAAAATGACAAAATGACAAAAATGACAAAAATGACAAAAATGACAAAATGACAAAAATGACAAAAATGACAAAAATGACAAAAATGACAAAAATGACAAAAATGACAAAAATGACAAAAATGACAAAAATGACAAAAATGACAAAAATGACAAAAATGACAAAAATGACAAAAATGACAAAAATGACAAAAATGACAAAAATGACAAAAATGACAAAAATGACAAAAATGACAAAAATGACAAAAATGACAAAAATGACAAAAATGACAAAAATGACAAAAATGACAAAAATGACAGAAATGACAAAAATGACAAAAATGACAAAAATGACAAAAATGACAAAAATGACAAAAATGACAAAAATGACAAAAATGACAAAAATGACAAAAATGACAAAAATGACAAAAATGACAAAAATGACAAAAATGACAAAAATGACAAAAATGACAAAAATGACAAAAAAGACAAAAATGACAAAAATGACAAAAATGACAAAAATGACAAAAATGACAAAAATGACAAAAATGACAAAAATGACAAAAATAACAAAAATGACAAAATGAAAAAAATCACAAAAATCACAAAAATGACAAATAATGACAAAAATGACAAAAATGACAAAAATGACAAAAATGACAAAAATGACAAAAATGACAAAAATGACAAAAATGACAAAAATGACAAAAATGACAAAAATGACAAAAATGACAAAAATAACAAAAATGACAAAAATGACAAAAATGACAAAAATGACAAAAATGACAAAAATGACACAAATGACAAAAATGACAAAAATGACAAAAATGACAAAAATGACAAAAATGACAAAAATGACAAAAATGACAAAAATGACAAAAATGACAAAAATGACAAAAATGACAAAAATGACAAAAATGACAAAAATGACAAAAATGACAAAAATGACAAAAATGACAAAAATGACAAAAATGACAAAAATGACAAAAATGACAAAAATGACAAAAATGACAAAAATGACAAAAATGACAAAAATGACAAAAATGACAAAAATGACAAAAATGACAAAAATGACAAAATGAAAAAAATCACAAAAATGACAAATAATGACAAAAATGACAAAAATGACAAAAATGACAAAAATGACAAAAATGACAAAAATTTCAAAAATGACAAAAATGACAAAAATGATAAAAATGACAAAAATGACAAAAATGACAAAAATGACAAAAATGACAAAAATGACAAAAAAGACATAAATGACAAAAATGACAAAAATGACAAAAATGACAAAAATGACAAAAATGACAAAAATGACAAAAATGACAAAAATGACAAAAATGACAAAAATGACAAAAATGACAAAAATGACAAAAATGACAAAAATGACAAAAATGACAAGAATGACAAAAATGACAAAAATGACAAAAATGACAAAAATGACAAAAATGACAAAAATGACAAAAATGACAAAAATGACAAAAATGACAAAAATGACAAAAATGACAAAAATGACAAAAATTACAAAAATGACAAAAATGACAAAAATGACAAAAATGACAAAAATGACAAAAATGACAAAAATGACAAAAATGATAAAAATGACAAAAATGACAAAAATGACAAAAATGGCAAAAATGACAAAACTGACCAAAATGACAAAAATGACAAAAATGACAAAAATGGCAAAATTGACAAAATGAATAAAATTACAAAAATGACAAAAAATGACAAAAAATGACAAATAATGACAAAAATGACAAAAATCACAAAAATGACAAAAATGACAAAAATGACAAAACTGACAAAAATGACAAAAATGACAAAAATGACAAAAAATGGCAAAATTGACAAAATGAATAAAATCACAAAAATGACAAAAAATGACAAATAATGACAAAAATTACAAAAATGACAAAAATGACAAAAATGACAAAAATGACAAAAATGACAAAAATGACAAAAATGACAAAAATGACAAAAATGACAAAAATGACAAAAATGACAAAATGACAAAAATGACAAAAATGACAAAAATGACAAAAATGACAAAAATTTCAAAAATGACAAAAATGACAAAAATGACAAAAATGACAAAAATGACAAAAATGACAAAAATGACAAAAATGACAAAAAGACATAATGACAAAAATGACAAAATGACAAAAATGACAAAAATGACAAAAATGACAAAAAAGACAAAAATGACAAAAATGACAAAAATGACAAAAATGACAAAAATGACAAAATGACAAAAATGACAAAAATGACAAAAATGACAAAAATGACAAAAATGACAAAATGACAAAAATGACAAAAATGACAAAAATGACAAAAATGACAAAAATGACAAAAATGACAAAAATGACAAAAATGACAAAATGACAAAATGACAAAAATGACAAAAATGACAAAAATGACAAAAATGACAAAAATGACAAAAATGACAAAAATGACAAAAATGACAAAAATGACAAAAATGACAAAAATGACAAAAATGACAAAAATGACAAAAATGACAAAAATGACAAAAATGACAAAAATGACAAAAATGACAAAAATGACAAAAATGACAAAAATGACAAAAATGACAAAAATGACAAAAATGACAAAAATGACAAAAATGACAAAAATGACACAAATGACAAAAATGACAAAAATGACAAAAATGACAAAAATGACAAAAATGACAAAAATGACAAAAATGACAAAAATGACAAAAATGACAAAAATGACAAAAATGACAAAAATGACAAAAATGACAAAAATGACAAAAATGACAAAAATGACAAAAATGACAAAAATGACAAAAATGACAAAAATGACAAAAATGACAAAAATGACAAAAATGACAAAAATGACAAAAATGACAAAAATGACAAAAATGACAAAAATGACAAAAATGACAAAAATGACAAAAATGACAAAAATGACAAAAATGACAAAAATGACAAAAATGACAAAAATGACAAAAATGACAAAAATGACAAAAATGACAAAAATGACAAAAATGACAAAAATGACAAAAATGACAAAAATGACAAAAATGACAAAAATGACAAAAATGACAAAAATGACAAAAATGACAAAAATGACAAAAATGACAAAAATGACAAAATGACAAAAATGACAAAAATGACAAAAATGACAAAAATGACAAAAATGACAAAAATGACAAAAATGACAAAAATGACAAAAATGACAAAAATGACAAAAATGACAAAAATGACAAAAATGACAAAAATGACAAAAATGACAAAAATGACAAAAATGACAAAAATGACAAAAATGACAAAAATGACAAAATGAAAAAAATCGACAAAAAATCACAAAAATGACAAAAATGACAAAAATGACAAAAATGACAAAAATGACAAAAATGACAAAAATGACAAAAATGACAAAAATGACAAAAATGACAAAAATGACAAAAATGACAAAAATGACAAAAATGACAAAAATGACAAAAATGACAAAAATGACAAAAATGACAAAAATGACAAAAATGACAAAAATGACAAAAATA